>NC_053022.1:229101469-229242626 GCF_003073215.2 Triticum urartu
GGGAGTTGATATGTCTCCAACGTACCTACTATTCCTAACACTTTTCCTCTTTCTTTGGACTCTAATTTGCATGATTTGAATGAAACTAACCCCGGACTGACGCTGTTTTAAGCAGAACTACTATGGTGTTGTTTTTCTGCAGAAATAAAACTTCTCGGAATGGAAAAAAACTTTGCGAGGAATTTTTATATAATAAAAGAGAATTTCTGGAGCCAAGAGCTACCAAAGGGGGGCACCTGGGTGGGCACAACCCACCAGGGCGTGCCCCCCTCACCAGGCGCCCCCATCTGGGTTGTCCCCATGTAACACCCCGGATGTAACTTGACATATTTGTTACTCCGGCTCTTGCCATTTTCGGCTTTAAGTTGAGATTCCCTTCATGGTTGGGATTTGTCTTTCGTTTTGCATTTTGTTTTTGTCATGCATTTCATATCGTGTCATCATGTGCATCGCATTTGCATTCATGTTCGTCTCATGCATCCGAACATTTTCCCCCTTGTTCGTTTTGCAACCCGACACTCGCACATGGACCAGCGCACCCCTCTTGTCTCTTTTCGTGAGTGGGAGTTAAACTTTCTTGGAATGGGACGAGATTTGTCAAGTGGCCTTGGCACACCACCGGTAGACCACCTGTCAAATTTAGTTCCATGTGGAGGTCATTTGATGCCCCAACGGTTAACCGGGTAACCGCAAAAGCCCCTTGTTTGTTGCAGCAAAACGTCCCTCCAAAACAGCCCAATAACCCATCTAAAGCATCTCCATGCTCTACGCCATCGGATTATGATCGTGTGGGCGAAAACCGCAGCTCATTTGGACATTCCTAACTCCCCCTACCTATATAAATGGGTCTCCCCATCCATTCCTGGGTCCAAACCCTAAAAAATCGCTCCTCTCGTCCGCCGGACATGCCCGCACCACTGCGCCCAGTCACCCAGATCGCGCCACCTGTCCCGTCGCCATCCCACCTCCGCCAGGGGCCGCCGGGCCCAGACCTGGCCCGCGCGACCCGAACCGCGCTCGCGAGCGCCCGCCGCCGCCAACGCAACCGCGCGCCGCCCGTCTTCCTGGACGACGGTCGCCGCCACTCGCCGCCGCCCAGTGCGCGCCGCACCTCCCGCACCTCCCCGCGCTACTTCCATCGCCAACGGCCGCCGTACCTCCCGTGCCTCCCCGCGCTGCCGCCATCGCCAACGGCCGCCGCCCGGTGCGCGCCTCCAGCGCCGAGCGCCACCTCGCCGCCTCGCCCCGTCGTCGCCTCGCCGTTGCCCGTCGCCGCCGCTCGCCGGAGTCATCGTCGCCGGATCCGGTCCGGATCGGGACAAGATCCATCTGGTCCCCAATCCAAACGCCTCGCCTCGTCTTGTATCTCTCCATCCCGGAACAACCTCGTACCGTGTTGACTTTCGCGGAGGTACATCTTCACTCAACCCGACCTCAACCTCAGGCAGACTTGATGGATCGAAATGATTCAAGAATACAATCCAAGTATTGAATATACTCCAGGAAAGGCCAATGTCATTGCAGATGCTTTGAGCAGGAAGGCTTACTGCAATAGCTTAATTCTCAAGCCCTCCCAACCGGACCTTTGTGAAGCTTTCCACATACTGAACCTCCAAGTTGTTCCTCAAGGCTTTCTTGCCAACCTCCTAGTATCTCCTACTTTGGAAGATCAAATTCATGAGGCACAACTCCTGGATTCCATGGTGAAGAAGGTGAAACATGGGTTCGCCAAGAGCCAACCCAAATACAAGTGCTATCGCATTGATGACAAAGACACTCTATTCTTTGAGGACCGGATTATGGTTCTTAAAGGTGATCTAAGGAAAGTCATTATGAACGAGGCGCACAATTTCCTTCTATCCATTCATCCTGGAAGTACGAAGATGTACCATGACCTCAAGCAGTCGTATTGGTGGACTCAAATGAAGCGAGAAATTGCTCAATTCGTGAATGAATGTGATGTCTGCCGAAGGGTGAAAGCAGAACACCAACGACCAACTGGTCTCCTCCAACCTCTTGCTATTCTAGAATGGAAGTTTGACCATATTGAAATGGACTTCGTGACTGGATTTCCCAAGTCCAAAGGTGGGAATGATGCCATCTTCGTTGTCATTGACAAGCTTACTAAAGTGGCTCATTTCCTTCCAATCAAAGAATCTATCACAATAGCTCAGTTGGCAGAGCTATACACCTCCAGGATTGTCTCTTTGCATGGCATTCCACAATTGATATCTTCAGATCGTGGAAGCATTTTCACCTCCAAGTTCTGGGACTCCTTCCAGATGGCCATGGGCACCAACATTCGCTTCAGCACAGCTTTCCATCCTCAAACAAGTGGCCAAGTCGAGCGAGTAAATCAAATTCTCGAAGATATACTCAGGGCTTGTGTAATCTCTTTCGGTATGAAGTGGGAAGATTGTCTTCCATATGCCGAGTTCTCATACAACAACAACTTCCAAGCGAGTTCGGGCAAGGCCCCATTCGAAGTTCTCTATGGCAGAAAGTGTCGTACTCCTATCAATTGGTCACAGACTGGTGAACGCCAACTTCTTGGCAACGACTTGATCACAGAAGCGGAAGAAATGTGTAAAGTCATCCGTGAAAATCTCAAAGCCGCACAATCGCGTCAGAAGAGTTACTATGATAGCAAGCACCATGACTTGGCTTTCAAGATCGGAGACCAT
This sequence comes from Triticum urartu, assembly GCF_003073215.2. Taxonomy (NCBI): domain Eukaryota; kingdom Viridiplantae; phylum Streptophyta; class Magnoliopsida; order Poales; family Poaceae; genus Triticum; species Triticum urartu. The sequence goes on from NC_053022.1 coordinate 229,104,154, forward strand.
TTCTACCTCTGCGTCTCTCCAATGAAAGGTACTCATCGCTTCAGTATCAAAGGGAAGCTTGCCCCTAGATACGTGGGTCCTTTCCAGATCATTGGCAAAAGAGGCGACCTCGCCTATCAACTTGAGCTTTCGTCCAACTTCGCTAATGTGCACGATGTGGTTCACGTGTCACAACTTCGCAAGTGCTTCAAGACTCCTAAGAGCACTATCAACTTCAAAGAGATTGATCTCCAATAAGATCTGTCGTATCATGAGCATCCTGTTGCTATTCTTGACGAAACCGAGCACAAGACTCGCAACAAGTCAATCAAATTCCTGAAAGTGAAGTGGTAACATCATTCCGACCGAGAAGCCACCTGGGAGCGCGAGGATCACCTTCGTTTCGAATATCTGGAGTTCTTTCAGTCCTATATCTCAGGACGAGATCCTCTTGTAGTGGTGGATTGTTGTAACACCCCGGTAACTTGCCATAATTGTAACTCCGACTCTTGCCATTTTCGGCATTAAGTTATGAGATTCCCTTCATGGTTGGGTTTTGTCTTTCGTTTTGCATTTTGTTCTTGTCATGCATTTCATATCATGTAATCATGTGCATCACATTTGCATCCATGTTCGTCTCATGCATCCGAGCATTTTCCCCGTTGTCCGTTTCGCAATCCGACACTCCCACATGCACCGGCGCACCCCACTTGTCTCTTTTCGTGAGAGGGAGTTAAACGTTCTCGGAATGGGCCGAGATTTGTCAAGTGGCCTTGGTACACCATTGGTAGACCGCCTGTCAAATTTTGTTCCATTTGGGGGTTGTTTGATGCCCCAACGGTTAACCGGGTAACCGCAAAATCCCCTTGTTTGTTGCAACCCAACATCCCTCCAAAACAGCCCAATAACCCATCTAAATCATCTCAATGTTCTCCGCCGTCGAATCACGATCGTGTGGGCGAAAACCGCAGCTCATTTAGACATTCCTAACTCCCCCTACCTATATAAATGGGTCTCCTCGTCCATTCCCGGGTCCAAACCCTAGAAAATCGCTTCTCTCATCCGTCAGATGTGTTCGCACCCGCCGAACACGCCCGCGCCGCCGCGCCCAGCCACCCAGATCATGCCACATGTCCCGCCGCCGTCTCACCTCCGCCGCAGCCTGCTGGGCCCAGACCTAGCCCGCGCGGCCCGAACCACGCCCGCCGCCCGCTCCCGCGAGCGCCCGCCGCCGCCAGCGCCACCGCGCGCCGCCCGTCTTCCACGCCGGTGGTCGCCGCCACTAGCCGTCGCCCGGTGCGCGCCGCACCTCCCGCGCCTCCCCGCGCCGCTGCCATCGCCAACCGCCGCCGCCCGATGCGCGCCTCCGCCGCCAAGCGCCACCTTGCCGCCTTGCCCCATCGTCGCCTCGCCGTCGCCGGTCACCGCCGCTCTCCGGAGTCGTCGTCGCCGGCCGCCTCGTCGCCGAATCCGGTCCAGATTGGGACGAGATCCATCGGGTCCCCGATCCAAATGCCCCGCCTCGTCCCGTATCTCTCCGTCCCGGAACCACCTCGTCCTGCGTTGACTTTCGTGGAGGTGAAATTTCACCCAGTCCCAAAGCTCCCTGACATTTTCATGCTTCCTTCAACATGTCATGTCTCCATGACCGTGGCTCCAAATCATGCATATGATATGTCAAAATGTTCTTCTCGTTGAGCTCTTCATGTTAGTAGCATCTTCATTCATGTTACTGTATATTATGATGCCATTTTCATTGATGCAAGTGTGCTATAAAATGTTAACTGCTGGTGCTTAGCAGTACGTGGTGATTTCTCATTTTTGTTGCATTTGATGTGTGCATGACATGAGCATGAGGTCTACATGTGTTTTGAACTACAACATGTCATATTGACAGGGGTGCAAGTCTTGTATTTTTTTGATCTATGTGGTGACTAGCCCAAGAATGCAAACTAGGCTCCACAATGTTGTTGTTTTCAGGGACTTAGGATTTTGCTAAGTCCTTTTCCTGCTGTTATTTTGATGCCATCTGAACTTGATACTACCGTGAGATCCATGCTTATTTTGGGATACTTCATAAGGATGTTTTGAACATGTGGTTAAGATCTATCCATTAATGCCACTGTTGGAAATTATGGAGTGCTCTAGCATGTCTTTGTCTTGCTCTACTTTTGCCATAAAATGTTCCTGGCAGTTTGTTAACATGTTAATCAATATTGCCATGGTTGTTTCTAGTGATCCATGCATCCTATTAACTTGCTCTTGCAATGATTAGATTCATTAGCATGTCATGTTGCTATTGGTATGCTTATGTTGTCAGTTAATGCTTTTTGGTGAGTGGCATGAGCTCGCAAAGTTGCTATCATAATTCGGTTTATGCCATGCTCTGTTTTTCTTCCAAGTCTGAAACTGTTAATAAAACTTGCTATGTTTACATGGGTGCCATCATATCTTCTGTGCCTTTTTGACTCATGTTTAGTAAGGGACTTTTGTTCTATGATTTTATTAGAACCATGACATGCCTTTTGTTTGCCATTATATTTCCTGTAGCATGGTGTTTGCTAGCTCTAAACAGTGCTTCCAACCTGTTCCAACCATCTTTTGCACTTTTGCCATGCTTGTTCCAACCTGTTCTGTTGTGATTTAGCCGTAGCTCAGTGTTCATGTTTTGTCAAGCATCTCTTGTACATCACTCACGTATGCTTTGTTGCCATGTTGGAGTGCAGTAGCTTAGTTTATTGTTGCATCCTAAATGCTATCATGCTGTTAATCGCAGATTTGCGTCATCCTTGTTTTGCTTGCCATTTGTAAACCGTGCATCCGTTTCTGGTGATCTTTATATCGATTTCAACCGAAATCATCTCATCTTTCCATAGGCATGCTTGGTTTTCCAAGTTGATGCCTTGATCTTTCTTTCCCTTCCGGAGCACACATATGCATTGCATATCATATCTTGCATATCATGCCATGTATTGCATCATGTTGCGTGTGCATTGCACCGTGATTGATTGTTGTTCCATTGCTTGTGTTCTTGCCTTGGGTAGAGCCGGGAGACGAGTACATGACCGCGGAACCTGTTGAGTACGCTAACAAGGATCAAGCTTTCGACAACTCTGAGAACTTTGAAGACAAGATGACCATACCCTCGAAATCACTTCTATCTTTTCTTGCTAGTTGTTCGCTCTTTCTCTATGACGCGCTACCTACCACTTGTTATATCATGCCTCCCATATTGTGATTTCAAGCCTCTAGCCCACCTTCTTAGCAAACCGTTGTTTAGCTATGTTACCGCTTTTGCTCAGCTCCTCTTATACTGTTGCTAGTTGCAGGTGAAGTTGAAGTTTGTTCCATGTTGGAACATGGTTATGTTGGGATATCACAATATCTCTTATTTCAATTAATGCATCTATATACTTGGTAAAGGTCGGAAGGCTCGTCCTTTTGCCTGGTGTTTTGTTCCACTCTTGCCGCCTTAGTTTCCGTCATACCGGTGTTATGTTCCTTGATTTTGCGTTCCTTACGCGGTTGGGTGTTATGGGAACCCCTTGACGGTTCGCTTTGAATAAAACTACTCCGGCAAGGCCCAACCTTCGTTTTAACTTTTTCCACCTAAGACTTTTTCCCTTGGGTTCCGCGGACTCAAGGGTCACCTTTATTTTAACCCCCGGGCCAGTGCTCCTCTGAGTGTTGGTCCAACCTGTCAACCGCCGGTAGCCACCAGGGGCAACTCTGGGCTGGCCCACCGGAAGAATAGACAATCTGGTGTGCCCTAAGAATGAAATATGTGCAGCTCCTATCGGGATTTGTCGGCACAGTCTGGCGGCTTTGCTGGTCTTGTTTTACCATTGTCGAAATGTCTTGTAACCGGGATTCCGAGACTGATCGGGTCTACCCGGGAGAAGGAATATCCTTCGTTGACCGTGAGAGCTTGTGATGGGCTAAGCTGGGACATCCCTGCAGGGTATAAACTTTCGAAAGCTGTGCCCACGGTTATGTAGCAGATGGGAATTTGTTAATATCCGGTTGTAGAGAACTTGACACTTAACTTAATTAAATTGAACCAACCGCGTGTGTAGCCGTGATGGTCTCTTTTCGGCAGAGTCCGGGAAGTGAACACGGTCTTGTGTTATGCTTGAACATAAGTAGTTTCAAGATCACTTCTTGATCACTTCTAGCTTCTCGACCATTGTGTTGCTTCTCTTCTCGCTCTTATTTGCGTATGTTAGCCACCATATGTGCTTAGTGCTTGCTGCAGCTCCACCTCACTACCTTCTCCTACCCATAAGCTTAAATAGTCTTGATCTCGCGGGTGTGAGATTGCTGAGTCCTTGTGACTCATGGATACTTCCAAACAGTTGCATATGCCAATGATACCAATGCAGGTGATGCTACCGAACACAAGTGGGAGTTTGTCGGGACCCCGATTCTAAGTCACACCGGTCTAGCATGTAACACCTCATATCACTTTGCGGCCTCACGCACGGTATCCCCACGGGTGTCGCCTTACCATGGCCCGGAACCGTTTGCGCCTTTTGGCTCACGTATATGATAGTGTCACTAGCATCCATATGACAGAGAACCCAGGCCGACATGGCTAGTCGTGAACCCAAAGCGGCATAGACCTATGGAGACAGGCATACATGAACCACATCGAGCATGTCGGTCAACAGCGTATGAATCCGGGCTATAGCACTGGGCTAACAGGACTCTGGAAGTCACCGCGTGACATTTCCCCGAAGGGACATACATAGGAACAAAGTGGAACACATGCCGGCCAGTCAAGTGTTCTGAGCAGTAGTGCTGGGCTAGCAGGACTCCGGCGAACCGGGCTGTAGCGGACTACTATGGCTCAAGGAAGCACTAGACTACATTTCCCCATAAGAGAGGCTGCCAAGGACAAACAACTAGATTGTCGGATCCCACACATAGCAATACACGTCACATGTACGCATAACATGCAAGTATGTGATGTACAACATGGCATCACAACATAACACAACTCATATAGATAAAGGCTCAGAAGAGCCACATAGCATAAATATAGACAGGGGTCACATGACCCATCATTTAGAGCATACAAGCAACGGAAGCATTACATGTCTGAGTACAGACAACTACAAAAGAAAAAGGCCGAGAAGCCTGACTATCTACAAGTCCCTCCAAGGTACAAGATCGTAGCTGAGGTAACAAGCTACTCGTCGAAGTCCAAGCGGTACTACAAGTGAGACAGATGTCTCACCTGCAAAACATAAATAAAGCAAACATGAGTACAAAGGTACTCAGCAAGACTTACATCAGATCCTATAATACATGAATTTGTATCAAGAGGGTAATGCGGGGTTTAGTTGCAGCAAGCCAGCTTTGACTCAGTGGCTATCCTGTTCAACGATAGTGAGAAACTTCTTTGAGGTGAGGCAGCGCACACGAGTCCACTAATCACCACATCAATACCCTACTATGGATTCATCCCCGTCTCTCCTACGAGAAGGCCACCCATAGCACACACACTTATCTTGAGCATTTTAGAGTATCCATTCCAGGTTGTCTATGTACCACGTAAGCATCCAAGAAGTCCATAACCGAGGACACGGCTATTCGAATAGATCATGATAACCCTGCAGGGGTGTACTTCATCGCAAACGCTCTCACCACTTATCACCATATACCCGTCATGTATCTCGGCAACCTTCAAGCGGAAGCCTGGCGAGGGTGTCGGCCACGACCTAACTAACCACACAAGACTCTAGTCCAGGTTTATCGCCTATTCGGGTTCCATCCACAAGGAGATCCGGCCGGGGTTTCGCTCACGGCCCCAAACGATGTGTATAGGGTTCCCGAGCCCACCATCCGGGTGCCACTCGGTACACCGGGCCATGTGTGCCCAGTCTGTCCCAAGTCCACCCTGCCGGGTGCCACTCGGTAGAAAAATAGCACTACCTACAAACACCAGAAACTATTTGCAACCCTGGACAGAGTTCAAGGCGGTTAATAAGTCGAGAGAGCTTGGAGCACTCGGAGCCCAATGTGTGGTAGTAGCTAGTCATTGGACAACTTACACAGAACTCAGTTCTTAAGGACGGTCCCAATGAGACAACCCACCATGTACTCCTACATGGCCTCTCACCGCTACCTTTACCAAATCGTGTTCACACGCTTAACTCTCATTACCAGAACATATCATAACATTTCGATCCATTCCCGATGAATCAGACCTGACACAACTCTAAGCAATAGCAGGCATGGCATGGTAGGAACACAACAAGGCTCAAACAACTCCTACACATGCTAGTGGGTTTTAACTATTTACTGTGGCAATGATAGGTCATGTAGAGGAATGGGTTCAACTACCGCAGCATAAAGTAGCAGTTGAATCGTTGTTGTCCTAATGCAATAAATGAGAGCAGGAGCGAGAGAGTAGGATTTTATCGGAATGAACAAGGGGGGTAGCTTGCCTGGTAGATCAACAGGGGGGCACTGCTCCTCCGACAGATACTCTCGAACACTCTCCGGAGCAGGACCTATCGAGAAGGAACGGTGACGGAAATCAAACACAAGCATATGCAACAATATGATGCATGAACATGGCATGAGTATGTGATGTTGTTTGAGTTAATGCATCTAGCATTTATTTAGTTGAGGTCCATTTGAACCAAGGGTTCAAATGCAACTCCAAAATAAGCTCTTAAATATGCCATAAGTGTGTTTTCATATATATAGCATGTATAGGTTGGTTTTTCATGCATGAAAATGGTACAGATGGATAGATTGAATTTTTCTGATCATTTTTCGTATATAAATTATTTCAATCTAAGCTACAGTTGAATTTCTATGAAGTTTTGAAGTTTTGAACATTTTCTGGAATTTCCTGTTTAAAAATAATTCCAGAAAAAGAATAACTGCGTCAGCATGACGTCATCACTACGTCAGCGAGTCAACGTGGCTGACCGGGTCAAACCTAACGTGTGGGGTCCACACGTCAATGACTCAGTTAGTTAACAGAGGAGTTATTCCTAATCTAATTTAGATTAGTGGCTTTGGGGCCCACTGTTAGTGTCTCTAGGGAGGGTAGTTAGTGCCTAACTACGATGCCACGTCAGCCCGCCGGAGTCCTGGCCGGCGGCGACCAATAGCGCGGCGGCTACTCGCCGGAATTGCTCTACGAGCGGCGTCTGGACGCTCGAAGACCACCGGGGCGTAGCCCATCGTCGTCTGCATCCAGGGGAGCTAGTGGGAGGCTGCGGGGGCACTAGAGCTCGCCAGAGCGGGGCTCGAGGCGGCGGCCGGAGTTCGGCTCCGGGCGAAAACCGGCTGCGGGGCACGGTAGGGCGAACCCGCGAGTGCTACGGGTTCCTGGGAACGCGCTGAGTGCGTTTATAGGTTCGGACGCGAGCGGCGGTGGCTAGAACGACAGCGGTGACATGCACGGCGGAGCCGAGCTCTCGGCCATGGCGGAGATGCGTCCTGGAGCTCGCGAACGCGAGGGAGAAGATATGGGTTTGGCACGGAAGCTCAGAGCGATCACATTGAAGAGGTCAGCGGCTCGGGGGAGGTCCGGTGCAGGCGGAACGGCAAAGCCGATCTCCGGCGTCCGGAGGAAGAAGATGACGGCAGGGACGGTGCTATGGGGCTTCCGGCGTCACGTGGGTTGGTGGAGACGAAGAGGAAGGCGTGGCGGTTCTTCTGGAAGCATCGATGAGGCGAGGGGAGCACAGTGGGCACGGCTATGGCGAGCGGCGGCGACGATAGTGCTCGGGCGTTCGCGGGGAAGGGCGGGAGAGTGGAGGGGAGGCCACTGGAGAGAGGGAGAGGGAGTGAGAGAGGCCGAGGGGAGTGCGTGGCGTCGTCGGGGGCCTCCAGCAGCGAGCGGGGAAGCAGGAGGTGGCGGCGGTGGCCGTGCGCGCGTCGGGCACGCGCTGTGCATCCGACTGGCGGGAGGAAGAAGACCTCCCTGCCCCTGGTGGGCTGGGCCGGCCAGATGGGCTGCCAGGTAAGGCCCATGTACTTCTCTCCTTCTCTCTTATTTCTCTTTTCTATTTCTGACATTTGTTTCTGTTTTTTATAATACTAAACTAATTTATTTAATTCTATCAATTTTTGCAGGGGCCTAAGGAATTAATCCAAAACCCCTCACCAAAATATTGGACAATATTTCATACATATAAAAATATTTATCCAACACAAATAATTACTGGATTAACTCCAAGTGTCCAAAATAAGTATTTATGAGTTCCTTAAAATATTGGTTTGATTTTTACCTCTGACCAATATTTTCAGAGAGTAACATGAACATTTTCTTGGACCTTTTTGGAGAAATTTTTATCTGGATTATTTCCAGAGATGATTCTGAGGGTTTCACCAATCCCCATTTCAAATTTAAATGGAATTTAAACATGATGCACACATGAAGGCTAGCCTAGGTCATACCATAACTAGGGATGTGACAGAGTTCGACGAGGATCTGGGTCGTTACTACATTTTGTTTCCTCATGATCATTAGTGGAGCCTAGTTGGGACGATCGGGGATCTAGCATTTGGGGTTTATCTTCCTTTTTATTCGGTTTTGGCCGTAGTCGGTCTTTGGGTGTTTTTGGATGATGTACGAATTATATATGTATTGTGTGAAGTGGCGATTGTAAGCCAACTCTTTATCCCTTTCTTATTTAGTACATGGGATTGTGTGAAGATTACCCCTCTTGCGACAAAACTACCATGCGGATATGCATCTAAGTTGTGCCCCGACACGTGGGAGATATAGCCGCATTGTGGGTGTTACAAGTTGGTAATCAGAGCCGTCCCCGACTTAGGAGCCCCCTACTTGATCGAATTGCTCACGTTGTTGAGTCTGGAACAAAATGTTTTGAGTCTTAGGATTATATATATTGGAGAGTAGGATTCTTTTTACTCCTCTGTCCCTTCGTCGCTCTGGTGAGGCCTCCCGACGTAGAAGTTTTGACTTTTCTCTCCTCAAATTTCACGATTTTTTTAAGGATCATGCGGGTATCTTGGAATCATTCCGATAGTCTTGTGACGAGAACATTGTTCTTCGTGCCTCCTGGCATTTAGGGGTTGTGGCAGTGTCCCGGGGAGTTGAGCTCTGAGGTGTTGTCGTCACAATTTTATCGTTGCAGTTCTGGAATACCTGAGTTCGCCGACATCAAAAATCTCTTTTATGCAGTTGTTGATGAGATAACCTCGACGCCACCCAGTACTAGGGCGGGAGTTCGGGAGTATTGCCATAACTCGTATAACGAATGCTTTTTAAAGGTTGAGGTACATGATTTCCGAAGGTTTCTTGGTTATGTGCTGAAGGATGGATACAACTAGATGTAGGAATTGTTAGTTCGGGTGAAATATTATGCTTCCCCTGTATCCCCAACACCTGATTGCATAACCAGAAAGTTTCGGGAGTTTTATAGGTGGGAATTCAAGTAGCTCTAGTATTTCTTCCCGCAGATATTTGGTTTGTGATTGGGTAATCCTTACCACTTATTTGTTCATATTCGTACCTTGTTGCTTTATTCATCTACCTTTATCTAAGTGGCTTCTCAACTTAATGTATGTGTGATGATTTACTTTGGAATTCATTCATTCATCCTTGTTCGAATGCTTTTTGTGGAGACTACATGTTGCAATTTCTATCCATTGATTTAGCTTGTATATCTGTCTATCAAGATTCTAACGGATGTCACCCTCTTCAGGATGGCTCCTCCAACGCGTCAGAATCCGGACCGCGATGATGGGGAACAGTCGAACCCTCCGCCACCACCTCCACCTCCGGAGGCATGGCAAGCTGTCATGGCAGCCACCAACGCCAACACTCAGATGCTTTTGCAACTCTTGTAAGAGCGCAACCAAGGTCAAGGCAACCAAAGAAATCAAGGCCAAGGCAACAATCAGCCTCAGTTTGCTACCCTCAACCAGTTCCTCGCAAACCAGTCGAAGTCCTTCAGCAACTCTGTCGAGGCCACAAACGCCGACGATTGGCTCGTGGACATCTGCAAGCATTTTGAATGTAGCAATGTCAGGCCTGAGGATTTTGTCAAGTTTGCTTTGTTTCCTCTCAAGGACCAAGCTGCTGAGTGGTTTCAACAATACAGAGATTCCGGAGGAGATCGTGTGATTACATGGGATGATTTCCGCCGAGACTTTAATGCTCATCAAATCCCACCAAGTTTTGCTGAGTGCAAGCGTGAGGAGTTCTGCAATCTCAAGCAAGGCAGCATGTCCGTGTATCATACAATATCCAGTTTCAGAAACTTTCTCACTTCGCTAAACAATACGTTCCTGACGAAAAGAGTATGATCTATCAATTCAGAGGTGGCCTCAGAGAAGATCTGCAGTTAGCTCTCATGCTTCTTGAGCCGACTAAGTTCGATCAATTCTATAAGATGGCACTAAAGCAAGAAGCTGCTCAGCTCAAGTGTGAGGCTTCTAAGAAGAGAGTCAAGGACGCAGTTCAGTCTTCTTCCTCACAAGTGGCAGCTAAGCAACAAAAGTTCTGGCTTCCACATCCTCCTCCGTTTCGTCAGCCCTACCAGCAGAAGAGCAAAGGTGGCAATGGAACTTCCCACCCACCCAACCTAGGCTATCAGAACAAAGCTCAGTCTCAAACTCCAAGGTCAAGTGCTCCTTATCATCGTCCGCTCTCAGAGGTTACTTGCAACAAGTGTGAGCAGAAAGGGCACTATGCAAACAACTACTTCAACCAAAGGCGCCTTCCGCCTCCTCCCCCTGTGAGATCTTCAAGCAATGTAGTGGTCAAGCATAATTCCAAGTTTGCAAAGGTGAACATGATGAACGCAGCTCAAGCAGAGGATTCTTCAGAAGTGATCATGGGTAATCTTCCTGTTAATGACTTTCCTACAAAAGTTTTATTTGATAGTGGTGCATTGCTTATTTTCATCTCATGACCATATGCATCTAAGCATGAGTTGGCTTTCCAAGTTTTGCCTAGGCCATTATCAGTTGTCTCTCCGGGGAAATGCATGAACGCAAGCTCCATGGTTTGGGATGTTTCTATCAAGATGGGAAACTATAAATTTCTGTCTTCTCCAATTGGTCTTGGTGACTCGGATATTGATCTAATTCTCGACATGGACTGGATTTCTAAGCACAAGGCTCATCTTGATTGTGCTGCTAGGCAGATTCAATTGACACACTCTTCTAAGGATGTGATCATCTATGCCGCTCGTGATGAAACCATTCGACTGTTTTCTCTCAATGAGAAGGGCGAGATGAATGCCATCTCTCATATTCTAGTCGTTTGTGAATACCAAGACATCTTTCGAGAAGAGCTTCCGGGAATGCCTCCTCACCGGCTAGTTGAATTCATTATCAATCTTGAGCCTGGCACGGAACCAGTTTGTAAGCGTCCTTACAAGCTTGGACCAGAGGAGTTGAAGGAATTGAAGAAACAGCTCGATGAATAAGAGCGTATGGGTCTGATCAGACCGAGTTCATCTCCATGGGGTTGTGGTGTTCTTTTTGTCCGGAAGAATGATGGAACATACCAACTCTGTGTCGACTATCGTCCATTGAACAAGAAGACAATTAAGAACAAGTATCCACTTCCCAACATCAATGAGATATTCGAGCAACTTAAAGGTGCCAAAGTATTCTCCAAGCTTGACCTCCGTATGGGTTATCATCAGATTCGCATTCATGAACAATATATCCCCAAGACAGCATTCAGAATAAGCTATGGTTCTTATGAATATACTGTCATGTCTTTCAGCCTTGTCAATGCTCCTCCAACGTTCTCTCGCATGATGAACTTCATTTTCAACCCTTACGCAAATGATTTTGTCCTGGTGTATCTCGATGATATATTGGTCTTCTCCAAGAATAAGGAGGATCATGCCAACCATTTGAGATTGGTGCTCGGCAAACTCAGAGAGCATCAATTCTATGCGAAGTTTTCCAAGTGTGAGTTTTGGCTTGATGAGGTTCTTTACCTTGTTCATATCATCTCCGCCAAAGGCATCACTATTTATCCCGAGAAGGTGTCTACAATTGTGAATTGGGAACCTCCTCAGAATGTCAAACAGCACTGCAGTTTTCTTGGGCTTGCAAGCTATTGTCGAAGATTCATTGAGAATTTCCCTAAGATTGCAAAGCCTCATTCCAACCTCCTCCAGAAGCATGTCAAGTATGTCTAGACACCTGAATGTGATGTTGCTTTCAATACCCTGAAAGAGAAGCTGGTCATAGCTCCTGTTTTGACTCCTCCTGATGAATCCAATCCATTCGAAGTTTTCTGTGATGCTTCCTTGCAAGGTCTCGGCGCTGTGTTAATGCAAGAGAAGAAAGTTGTGGCTTATACCTCTCGTCAGTTGAAGCCCAACGAAACGAACTACCCCACTCACGATCTTGAGTTGGCGGCAGTTGTTCATGCACTATTAACATGGAGACACCTCTTGTTGGGAAGGAAAATGGACATTTTCACAGATCATAAGAGCCTCAAGTACATCTTCACTCAACCCAACCTCAACCTCAGGCAGGCTCGACGGCTCGAAATGATTAATACAATCCAAGTATTGAAGATACTCCACGCAAGGCCAATGTCATTGCAGATGCTTTGAGCAGGAAGGCTTACTGCAACATCTTAATTCTCAAGCCCTCCCAACTGGACCTTTGTGAATCTTTCCGCAAACTGAACCTCCAAGTTGTTCCTCAAGGCTTTCTTGCAAACCTCCTAGTATCTCCTACTTTGGAAGATCAAATTCGTGAGGCACAACTCCTCGATTCCATGGTGAATAAGGTGAAACATGGGATTGCCAAGAGCCAACCCAAATACAAGTGCTATTGCATTGATGACAAAGACACTCTATTCTTCGAGGACCGGATTGTGGTTACTAAAGGTGATCTAAGGAAAGTCATTGGGAACGAGGCGCACAATTCCCTTCTATCCATTCATCCTAGAAGTACGAAGATGTACCATGACCTCAAGCAGTCATATTGGTGGACTCGAATGAAGCGATAAATTGCTCAATTCGTGAATGAATGTGATGTCTGCCGAAGGGTGAAAGCAGAACACCAATGACCAACTAGTCTCCTCCAACCTCTTGCTATTCTAGAATGGAAGTTTGACCATATTGAAACTGGATTTCCCAAGTCCAAGCGTGGGAATGATGCTATCTTCGTTGTCATCGACAAGCTTACTAAAGTGGCTCATTTCCTTCCAATCAAAGAATCTATCACAGCAACTCAGTTGGCAGAGCTATACACCTCCAGGATTGTCTCTTTCCATGACATTCCGCAATCGATATCTTCAAATTGTGGAAGCATTTTCACCTCCAAGTTCTGGGACTCCTTCCAGAAGGCCATGGGCACCAACATTCGCTTCAGCACAGCTTAACATCCTCAAACAAGTGGCCAAGTCGAGCAAGTAAATCAAATTCTCGAAGATATGCTCAGGGCTTGTTTAATCTCTTTCGGTATGAAGTGGGAAGATTGTCTTCCATATGCCGAGTTCTCCTATAACAACGGCTTCCAAGCGAGTTCGGGCAAGGCCCCATTCAAATTTCTCTATGGCAGAAACTGGCGTACTCCTCTCAATTGGTCAGAGACTGGTGAACGCCAACTTCTTGGCAACGAGTTGATCACAGAAGCGGGAGAAATGTATAAAGTCATCCGTGAAAATCTCAAAGCCGCGCAATTGCGTCAGAAGAGTTACTATGATAGAAAGCACCGTGACTTGGCTTTCGATATCGGAGACCATGTCTACCTCCGCGTCTCTCCAATGAAAGGTACTCGTCGCTTCGATATCAAAGGGAAGCTTGCCCCTAGATACATGGGTCCTTTCCAAATCATTGGCAAAAGAGGCGACCTCGCCTATCAACTTGAGCTTCCTTCCAACTTCGCAAATGTGCATGATGTGTTTCACGTGTCACAGCTTCGCAAGTGCGTCAAGACTCCTGAGCGCACTATCAACTTCGAAGAGATTGATCTCCAAGAAGATCTGTCTTATCATGAGCGTCCCGTTGCTATTCTTGAAGAAACCGAGCGCAAGACTTGCAAGAAGTCAATCAAAATCTTGAAAGTGAAGTTTTCACATCATTCCAACCGAGAAGTCACCTGGGAGCGCGAGGATCACCTCTGTTCCGAATATCTGGAGTTCTTTCAGTCCTAGATCTTGGTACGAGATCCTCTTGTAGTGGTGGAGTGTTGTAACACCCCGGATGTAACTTGCCATATTTGTAACTCTGACTCTTGCCATTTTCGGCTTTAAGTTATGAGATTCCCTTCATGGTTGGGTTTTGTCTTTTGTTTTGAATTTTGTTCTTGTCATGCATTTCATATCATGTCATCATGTGCATCGCATTTGCATTCATGTTCGTCTCCTCCATCTGAGCATTTTCCCCGTTATCCGTTTCACCATCCGACACTCCCACATGCACCGGCGCACCCCACTTGTCTCTTTTCGTGAGCGGGAGTTAAACGTTCTCGGAATGGGCCGAGATTTATCAACTAATCTTGGTACACCACTGGTAGATCGCCTGTCAAATTTCGTTCCATTTGGAGTCCGTTTGATGCCCCAACGGTTAACCGGGTAACTTCAAAACCCCTTGTGTGTTCCAGCCCAACATCCCTCCAAAACAGCACAATAACCCATCTAAACCATCTCCATGTTCTCCGTCGTCGGATCACGATCGTGTGGGAGAAAACCGCAACTCATTTGGACATTCCTAACTCCCCCTACCTATATAAATGGGTCTCCCTGTCCATTCCCAGGTCCAAACCCTAAAAAATCGCTCCTCTCGTCCGCCGGACGTGTCCGCACCCGCCGGACACGCCCGCGCCGCCGCGTCCAGCCACCCAGATCACGCCACGTGTCCCGCCGCCGTACCACCTCCGCCGCGGCCCACCGGGCCCAGACCTGGCCCGCGCGGCCCGAACCGCGCCCGCCACCCGCTCCGGCGAGCGCCCGCCGTCGCCAACGCCACCGCGCGCCGCCCGTCTTCCTCCCCGGCGATCGCCTCCACTCGCCCCCGCCCGGTGCGCGCCGCACCTCCCGCGCCTCCCCGCGCCGCTGCCATCGCCAACCGTCGCCGCCTGGTGCACGCCTCCGCCGCCGAGCGCCACCTCACCGCCTCGCCCCGTCGTCGCCTCGCCGTCGCCGCTCACCGCCGCTCGCCGGAGTCGTCATTGCCGGCCGCCTTGTCGCCGGATTGGTCCGGATCAAGACGAGATCCATCGGGTCCCCGATCCAAACACCCTGCCTCGTCCCGTATCTCTCCGTCCCGGAACCACCTCGTCCCGCATTGAATTTCGCGGAGGTGAAATTTCACCAAGTCCTGAAACTCCCTGACATTTTCATGCTTCCTTCAACATGTCATATCTCCATGAACGTGGCTCCAAATCATGAATATGATATGTCAAAATGTTCGTCTCGTTGAGCTCTTCATGTTAGTAGCATCTGCATGCATGTAACTATCCATTATGATGACATTTACGTTGATGCAAGTGTGCTATAAAATGTTAACTGCTGGTGCTTAGCAGTACATGGTGATTTGTCATTTTTGTTGCATTTGATGTGTGCATCACATGAGCATGAGGTCTACATGTGTTTTGAACTACTATATGCCATCTTTAGAGGAGTGCAAGTCTTGTATTTTTGTGATCTATGTGGTAACTAGCACAAGAATGCAAACTAGGCTCCACAATGTTGCTGTTTTCAGGGACTTAGGATTTTGCTAAGTCCCTTTCCTGCTGTTATTTTGATGCCATGTGAACTTGATGCTACCGTGAGATCCATGCTTATTTTGGGATACTTCAGTAAGGATGTTTTGAACATGTGGTTATGCTCTATCTGTTCATGCCCCTGTTGGCAATTATGGAGTGTTATAGCATGTCTTTTTATTGCTCTCCTTTTGCCATAAAATATTCCTGGCAGTTTGGTAACATGTTAATCAATATTACCATTGTCGTTGCTAGTAATCCATGCATCCTATTAACTTGCTCTTGCCATGGTTAGCTTCACTAACATGTCATCTTGCTATTTGTATGCTTATGTTGTCATTTAATGCTTTGTGGTGAGTGGCATGAGCTCGCAAAGTTGCTACCATAATTCTTTTTATGCCATGCTCTGTTTTTCTTCCAAGTCTGAAACTGTTAATAAAACTTGCTATGTTTACATGGGTGCCATTATATGTTCTGTGCCTTTTTGACTCATGTTCATTAAGGGACTTTTGTTGTATGCTTTTAGTACAATCATGCGATGCCTTTATTTTCCATTATATTTTCATGTAGCATGTTGTTTGCTAGCTCTAAACAATGCTTCCTGATGTTGTTTTTGACATGTTAGTACTTTCACCAAGTCTGTGAAGCTGATATCTTTTGCACTTTTGCCATGCTTGTTTGAACCTGTTCCAGTGTGATTTAGCCGTAGCTCAATGTTCATGTTTTGTCAAACATCGCTTGTAAATCACTGACATATTCTTTGTTGCCATGTTGGAGTGCAGTACCTTAGTTTCTTGTTGCATCCTAAGTGCTATCATGCTGTTAATCGCAGATTTGCGTCATTCTTGTTTTGCTTGCCATTTGCAAACCGTGCATCCATTTCCAGTGATCTTTATATCGATTTCAACCGAAATCATCTCATCTTTCCAGAGGCATACTTGGTTTGCCAAGTTGATTCCTTGATCTTTCTTTCCCTTCCGGAGCACGCATATGCATTGCATATCATATCTTGCATATCATGCCATGTATTGCATCATGTTGCTTGTGCATTGCACCGTGATTGATTGTTGTTCCATTGCTTGTGTTCTTGCCTTGGGTAGATCCGGGAGATGAGTATGTGACCGAGGAACCTGTTGAGTATGCTAACGAGGATCAAGCTTTCGACAACTCTGAGAACTTTGCAGGCAAGATGACCATTACCCTCGAAATCACTTCTATCTTTGCTTGCTCGTTGTTCGCTCTTTCGCTATGTAGCGCTACCTACCACTTGTTATATCATGCCTCCCATATTGCCATGTCAAGCCTCTAACCCACCTTCCTAGCAAACCGTTGTTTGGCTATGTTACCGCTTTTGCTCAGCCCCTCTTATAGTGTTGCTAGTTGCAGGTGAAGTTGAAGTTTCTTCCATGTTGGAACATGGTTATGTTGGGATATCACAATATCTCTTATTTTAATTAATGCATCTATATACTTGGTAAATGGTGGAAGGCTCGGCCTTTTGCCTGGTGTTTTGTTCCACTCTTGGCGCCTTAGTTTCCGTCATACCGGTGTTATGTTCCTTGATTTTATATTCCTTGTCGGGTTGGGTGTTATGGGAACCCCTTGACAGTTCGCTTTGAATAAAACACTTCCGGCAAGGCCCAACCTTGGTTTTAACTTTTGCCACCTAAGCCTTTTCCCTTGGGTTCCGCGGACTCAAGGGTCATCTTTATTTTAACCCCCGGGCCAGTGCTCCTCTGAGTGTTGGTCTAACCTGTCAACCGCCGGTGGCCACCAGGGGCAACTCTGGGCTGGCCTACCAGAAGTTTGGACAATCCGGTGTGCCCTGAGAAAGAGATATGTACAGCTCCTATCGGGATTTGTCGGCACAGTCGGGTGGCTTTGATGGTCTTGTTTTACCATTATCGAAATGTCTTGTAACCGGGATTCCAAGACTGATCGGGTCTTCCCGAGAGAAGAAATATCCTTCGTTGACTGTGAGAGCTTGTGATGGGCTAAGTTTGGACACCCCTGCATGGTATAAAATTTCGAGAGCCGTGCCCGTGGTTATGTGGCAGATCGGAATTTGTTAATATCCGGTTGTAGAAAACTTGACACTTAACTTAATTAAAATGAATCAACCACGTGTGTAGCAGTGATGGTCTCTTTTTAGCGGAGTCCGGGAAGTGAACACGGTCTTGTGTTATGCTTGAATGTAAGTAGTTTCAGGATCACTTCTTGATCACTTTTAGCTTCTCGACTGTTGCATTTCTTCTCTTCTCGCTCTTATTTGCGTATGTTAGCCACCATATGTGCTTAGTGCTTGCTGCAGCTCCACCTCACTACCTTCTCCTACCCATAAGCTTAAATAATCTTGATCTCGCGGGTGTGAGATTGCTGAGTCCTCGTGACTCACGGATACTTCCAAACAGTTGCAGGCGCCGATGATACCAGTGCAAGTGATGCTACCGAACTCAAGTGGGAGTTCGACGAGGATCTGGGTCGTTAGTATGTTTCGTTTCCTGATGATCATTAGTGGAGCCCAGTTGGGACGATCGGGGATCTAGCATTAGGGGTTTATCTTCCTTTTTATTCGGTTTTGGCCGTAGTCGGTCTTTGAGTGTTTTTGGATGATGTATGAATTATTTATGTATTGTGTGAAGTGGCGGTTGTAAGCCAACTCTTTATCCCTTTCTTATTCAGTACATGGTATTGTGTGAAGATTACCCCTCTTGCGACAAAACTACCATGCGGCTATGCCTCTAAGTCGTGCCCCGACACGTGGGAGATATAGCCGCACTGTGGGTGTTACACCCAACCTCGTGGCCCTGCAGACCCTGATTCCAACTCCATAAATACCTATTTTTCCAGAAAAAAAATTAGGGAGAAAGAATTATCGCGATCCATGAGACGGAGCCATCGTCACCTCCTGTTCTTCATCAGAAGGCTAGACCTGGAGTTCGTTTGGGGCTCCGGAGAGCGGGGTCTTCGTTCTTCGTCATCACCAACCCTTCTCCATCACCTATTCCATGAAGCTCCCCGCCGGGAGTGAGTAATTTCTTCATAGGCTCGTTGGTTGGTGAGGAGTTGGATGAGATTCATCATGTAACCGAGTTAGTTTTGTTAGGGCTTGATCCCTAGTATCCACTATGTTCTTAGATTGATGTTGCTATGACTTTTCCATGCTTCATGCTTGTCATGTTGGGCCCGGGTGCCATGATTTCAGATCTGAACCATTTATGTTATCACCATTATATACATGTTCTAGATCCGATCTTGCAAGTTATAGTCACCTACTATGTGTTATGATCCGGCAACCCCAGAGTGACAATAGCCGGGACCACTCCCGGTGATGACCATAGTTTGAGGAGTTCATGTATTCATCGTGTGTTAATGCTTTGTTCTAGTTCTCTATGAAAAGGAGGCCTTAATATCCCTTAGTTTCCAATATGGACCCCACTGCCACGGGAGGGTAGGACAAAAGATGTTTAATGCAAGTTCTTCCCATAAGAACGTATGACTATTTACGGAATACAAGCCTACATTATATTGACGAACTAGAGCTAGTGTCGTATCACCCTAGGCTATTACTGTTTCATGATGAATATCATCCAACAAGTCACCGATCCAATGCCTACGAATTTATCCTATATTGTTTTTGCTAAGTTACTAGTGCTATCATAACTGTTATACTTGCTACAAAATTACTGCTATCACTTTTACCGTTACCGTCACTGCTGCTACTATTATCAAAACAATCATACTACTTTGCTATTGATCACTTTGTTGCAGATAATTAATCTCCAGGTGTGGCTGAATTGACAACTCAGCTGCTAATACATTCAAATATTCTTTGTCTCCCCTTGTGTCGAATCTATAAATTTGGGTTGAATACTCTACCCTCAAAAACTATTGCGATCCCCTATACTTGTGGGTTTTCAGCAGCCACCCCCCGCGGGCTTCCCTCTCTATCCCTTAGACCCATGTTGGCACAACACTTCCCCGGGGGGTTCCGGTAACCCCTCGGTACTCCGGAAAAATACCCGAATCACTCGGAACCATTCTGATGTCCGAATATAACTTTCCAATATATGAATCTTTACCTCTCGACCATCTCGAGACTCCTCGTCATGTCTGTGATCTCATCCGGGACTCCGAAAAAACTTCGGTCACCAAAACACATAACTCATAATACAAATCGTCATCGAATGTTAAGCGTGCGGACCCTATGGGTTCGAGAACTATGTATACATGACCAAGACACATCTCTGGTCAATAACTAATAGCGGAACCGGGATGCTCATATTGGCTCCTACATATTCTACGAAGATCTTTATTGGTCAAACCGCATAACAACATATGTCATTCCCTTTATCATTGGTATGTTACTTGCTCGACATTCGATCGTCAGTATCATCATACCTAGTTCAATCTCATTACCGGCAAGCCTCTTTACTCGTTCCGTAATGCATCATCCTGCAACTAACTCATTATTCACATTGCTTGCAAGGCTTATAGTGATGTGTATTACCGAGAGGGCCTAGAGATACCTCTTTGATACACGGAGTAACAAATCCTAATCTTGATCCATGCCAACTCAACAAACACCTTCGGAGACACCTGCAGAGCATCTTTATAATCACCCAGTTATGTTGTGATGTTTGATAGCACACAAGGTGTTCCTCCGGTATTCGGGAGTTGCATAGAGTTAGAGCAATATGTATAAGTCATGAAGAAAGCAATAGCCATAAAACTAAACGATCATAATGCTAAGCTAATGGATGGGTCTTGTCCATCACATCATTCTCTAATGATGTGATTCCGTTCATCAAATGACAACACATGTCTATGGTCAGGAAACTTAACCATCTTTGATTAACGAGCTAGTCAAGTAGAGGTATACTAGGGACACTCTGTTTGTCTATGTATTCACACATGTACTAAGTTTACGGTTAATACAATTCTAGCATGAATAATAAAAATTTATCATCATATAAGGAAATATAAATAAGAATTTTATTATTGCCTCTAGGGCATATTTCCTTCGCAAATAAACCATATAGTAATCAACTACAAGATGTAATGAACACTACTAGTCACCCATGGGTACCAATCTGAGGTTCCGGTACAAAGATTGAACACAAGAGATGAACCAGGGTTTGAGAGGAGATGGTGTTGTTCAAGATGTTGATGGAGATTGCCCTCCCCAAAATGGGAAAGTTGTTGGTGATGATGATGACGGTGATTTCCCCCTCCGGGAGGGAAGTTCCCCCGACGGACGCGCTCCGCCAGAGGGCAAAAGTTCCCCTGCCCAAGTTCCGCCTTGAGACGGAGGCGCTTCATCCCGAAAGTCCTCCTATTTTTTTTCTAGGTCAAAATGACATATATACTAGAAGTGGGGCACCGGAGGTTGGCTGAGGAGGGCACAACCCACCAGGGCTCGCCTAGGGGACCTGGCGCGCCCAGGTGGGTTGTGCCCACCTGGTGGGCCTCCTCCGATAGTTATTTGTTACAGTATTTTTCTTTTATTCCAAAAAAATTCTCCATAAAGTTTCAGCTCATTTGGAGATGTGCAGAATAGGTAACTCTGTCATAGCTTTTCCAGGTCCAGAATTCCAGCTGCAGGTATTCTCCCTCTTTGTGTAACCTTGCATATTATGAGAGAAAAGGCATTAGAATTAATCCAAAAAGCATTATTATGCATAAAAACATAGTAAATAATAGTAGCTAAACATGATGCAATATGGACGTATCAGTACCTAAAGTGGTGATTTATTTTATTATACTAACGGATCTCATGAGTTTTCTGTTGAGTTTTGTGTTGTGAAGTTTTCAAGTTTTGGGGAAATATTTGATGGACTATGGAATAAGGTGTGTCAAGTGCCCAAGCTTGGGGATGCCCAAGGCACCTCAAGGTGATATTCAAGGACAACCAATCATCTAAGCTTGGGGATGCCCCGGATGGCATCCCCCCTTTCGTCTTCTTTCCATTGGTAATTAACTTGAGGTTATATTTTTATGTGTTTTGCTTGGAGCGCTTTGTATGATATGAGTCTGTGCTTTTTAGTTTACCACAATCATCCTTGTTGTACACACCTTTTGAGAGGGACATGTATGAATTGTGAATTTATTAGAATACTCTATGTGCTTCAGTTATATCTTTTGAGCTAGGCAGTTTGCTCTAGTGCTTCACTTATATCTTTGTAGAGCACGTCGGTGGCATTATTTTATAGAAATTGTTGAACTCTCATGCTTCACTTATATAATTTTGAGAGTCTTATAAATATTATGGGAATTTGCTTAGGTTATGAATTTAGTCCGAATATGATGGGTATTCAAGAGGGATATAATAAAAACTTTCATATAAGAGCATTAAATAATATGAGAAGTTTGATTCCTTGCAGTTGTTTTGAGATATAAAACTGGTGATATTAGAGTCATGTTAGTGAGTCATTGTGGATTGGTAGAAATACTTGTGTTAAAGTTTGTGATTCCTGTAACATGCACGTATGGTGAACCACTATGTGATGAAGTTGGAGCATGATTTATTTTTTGATTATCTTCCTTATGAGTGGTGGTCGGGGATGAGCGATGGTCTTTTCCTACCAATCTACCCCCCTCGGAGCATGCGTATTAGTACTTTGCTTCGATGGCTAATAATTTTTTGCAATAAGTATGTGATTTCTTTATGACTAATGTTGAGTCCATGGATTATACGCACTCTCACCCTTCCACCATTGCTAGCCTCTCTAGTACCTCACAACTTTCGCCGGTGCATTAAACAGAGTCCATGGATTATACACACTCTCACCCTTCCACCATTGCCAGCCTCTCTAGTATCGTGCAACTTTCGTCGGTGCATTAAACCCACCATATACCCTTCCTCAAAACAGCCACCATACCTACCTATTATGACATTTAGATAGCCATTCCGAGATATATTGCCATGCAACTTCCATCGTTCCATTTATTATGACACATACCATCATTTTCATATTGCTTTGCATTATCATGTAGTTGGCATAGTATTTGTGGCTTGGCCACCGTTCGTATTTTTTATACATGTCACTCTTAATCATTGCACATCCCAGTACACCGTCGGAGGCATTCATATAGAGTCATATTTTATTCTAGTATCGAGTTGTAATTCTTGATTTGTAAGTAAATAAAAGTGTGATGGTCATCATTTTTAGAGCATTGACCCATGTGAGGAAAGGATGATGGAAGCTATGATTCCCTCACAAGTTGGGATGAGACTCCAGACTTAAAAAAAGAGCCCAAAGAGCCCAAAATAAAAGAAAAGAGGCCAAAGAGTCCAAAAAATGAGAGAGAAAGAGAGAAGGGACAATGTTACTATCCTTTTATTCTAATATTTTGTGTGATGAAGATAGAGCATAGCCAAACTATATGATTTTATAGGGATAACTTTCTTTGGCCATGATATTTTGAGAGGACATGATAGCTTTATTAGTATGCTTGAAGTATTATTATTTTTATGTCAATATTAAACTTCTGTTTTGAATCTTATGGATCTGATCATTCATGCCACAATAAAGAAGATTACATTGATAAATATGTTAGGTAGCATTCACACTTCATAAATTCTTTCTTTTTATCATTTACCTACTCAAGGACGAGCAGGAATTAAGCTTGGGGATGCTGATACGTCTCCAATGTATCTATAATTTATGAAGTATTCAAGCCATGTTTGCAACAATTTTATATGGTTTTGGTATGATTTTATTAGAACTAACCCGGACTAGCGATGTTTTCAACAGAACTACCGTGGCGTCATTTTTATGCAGAAATAAAAGTTCTCGGAATGGGCTGAAAATTTACGATGATCTTTTATGGACCAAAAGAGACCCCTGAAGCGCCAGAGCTAGGACAGGAAGTGGAAGAGGAGTCCACAATCCCCCTCTCCACGCCCTACCCAAAGGGCGCTGGCTCCAGGTTGTGGGCCCCTCAGGCACCCCCTTGACGTGAGACCGACGCCAAAATTCATATAAATACCCAAACCTCCGAAAAGAATCCTAGATCGAAAGTCTCGTTGCCGTAAGCCTCTGTAGCCACGAAAAACCAATCGGGAGCCCGTTCCGGCACCATGCCGGAGGGGGAAACCATCACCGGAGGCCATCTTCATCATCCCGACAGCCACCATGATGAGGAGGGAGTAGTTCACCCTCGGGGCTGAGGGTATGTACTAGTAGCTATGTGTTTGATCTATCTCTCTCGTGTTATTGATTTGGCATGATCTTGATGTACCGCAAGCTTTGTTACTATAGTTGGATCATATGGTGTTTCTCCCTCTCTATCTTCTTGTGATGAATTGAGTTTTACCTTTGAGTTTTCAGTATTATCGGATTGAATACTTTTATGATTTGAGAACACTTGATGTATGTCTTGCATGGGATACCCGTGGTGACAATGGGGTGTTCTATTGATTCACTTGATGTACGTTTTGGCACTCAACTCACGGATTCCCGAGGTGACATTGGGGTAATCTACGCATAGGGGTTGATGCACATTTTCATCCTTGTTTCTCCGGTAGAAATCTTGGGGGCACTCTTTGAGGTTCTTTGTGTTGGATTGAATATTATGAATCTAAAGTTGTTTGATGCATATCGTGTAATTGACCCACAGATACTTGTGGTGACATCAGAGTATCTAGGTGACATTACGGTTGATTGATGTGTATCATACGGTGTTATTTTCGTACGAACTCTAGGGCTATTTGTGACACTTATAGGAATAGCTCAAAAGATTGATTAGAAAGAATAACTTTGAGGTTGTTTTGTACCCTACAAGCAATTTCATCCTATGTTCTCCGTGATAGGATGTTTGGAGTGACTCTTTGTCGCACGTTGAGGGATTGCCATATGATTTAATTATGTTAGCATTGTTGAGAGAATTTGCACTAGTGAAAGTATGAACCCTAGGCCTTGTTTTCAAGCATTACAATACCATTTTTGCTCACTTTTGTTGCTAGTTACATTGTTGTTATTGTATTTTGATATTACAAAAACCTATATCTACTATCCATATACACTTGTATCACTATCTCTTCGTCGAACTAGTGCACCTATACAATTTACCATTGCATTGGGTGTGTTGGGAACACAAGAGACTCTTTGTTATTTGGTTGCAGGGTTGTTTGAGAGAGACCATCTTCATCCTATGACTCCCATAGATTGATAAACCTTAGGTCATCCACTTGAGGGAAAATTGCTACTGTCCTACAAAAGTCTACGCTTGGAGGCCCAACAAGAGTCTACAAGAAGAAGGTTGCGTAGTAGACATCAGTTGCTATGCTCTAGTAGACGGGGGTTGGTTGTGAGATTCAAAATTGTTGTGAGGTTAAGTAACTCAAGACCTGCATGATGATCAAGACTTTAAGACTTTCAAGGACTAAATATACCTTTGGGTGGAATGGTTACATCTGGCAGCCTGATATTTATCATGGTTATGCCCGAGTATCCTGGTGTCTACCTATGATCATCCCAATGGAATGCAACCCAGGCTCAAAGAGATGGATGGATACTTCAAGGGCGGAGAGATTACATGGGCAACCGCAAGTCATTATGGGTTCTGGCTTGGTTGACCTTAGTTGTGACTCTGGCTGGGACGGTGCTAAGCAGATGTAGACAAATAGTAGGATTGGATGGGTACCGGACAGTGATCAGAGGAGCTCTTTGGAAGATCATGTTTCGATCGTCCTATTCTCAAACAATCTAGAGTGTGAGGACGTAAAGGGAGGGATCGAATCTTGTGGGTAAAGTGTACAAACCTCTATAGAGTGTTAAACTAATCAATTAGCAGTGTCCCCGGTTACGGACGTTGTGAGCACCGGAGATGATACTCTCAGCCAATCTCAACACAATTAATATTAATGAGTGGGTATTATTAATAATTTTGGAATATGAGAATTGGTTGGCGGAACCATCTCACAAACAACAAACTGTTGTAGTGATATTTCGTTTGACTCCTATGTTGTAGGGAAAATCAGCTTTACGCAAAAAGTATAAACTTAGAGCCACCACCAAGCCATATTGCATAAAGTGATAGAGTTATTTTCATCTATCTTCGTCTGTGATCTTGCCGGTACATTCAATGTACTGACCTATACGGCTGCAACGTCACATCTTGTTGATATTTCTACGATGAGAAAGAGTTATGATATAGGGTTACGGTCCACACTCAACTTGCCGTTGGCGTTGACTGGACTCCACACTCCTATTGATATGTTTCTGCTGCTGTGATAATAAGGTATACTCTGGATCTACGCTATTTATTTTACATGTAATGTTATGGTATTTCAGAGAAGTAATGTGTGCGCAAGCATACTGATCCAAGGATGGCATAGAAAGCAGAGAGACTTGAAAGTATTGTGTCGGGTCGCTACAATAGGGGAGTCTAGGAGCATAACCATTATTTTCCAGTTGGGATTATAGCTATTACGAGCAATAAAATTCACATCACTAGTTTCTTCATTAGTGATGGCATTCAAATTACCTCTTGTTTACCTCTCAACGCGGAGATAAGTTCATCAAGTCTGGTTGTCAACTCTGTGCTACTTTCTTCTATCATGTTCACCCTCTTGTTTGGTACCGATGTAATCTAAGAACGTAATTGCATAATCTTTGCAGGTGGACAAAACTTAGATAAAAAGTTGCTACAACAATCAACCCAAGAAGTAATAATGCCTCTAGGTACAGGTAGAAGCCATTATTTTGCTTTTCCTCTCAAGGAGAAAGGAAATAAATGCAACGTTAAAGCGTTAGGGTCATAATCTCTAATGTGTGTCATGCCTCTCAAGGAGAAAGGAAATAAACGCAACGTTCAAGCGTTAGGGTCATAATCTCTAATGTGTGTCATGTTGCACAATTCAGTAAAATTATGCAAGTGCATACCGGCATATTTAGAAGTAGAACCCCCCCAAAAATTGGTCCTATTAAACCATGGAAACTAAGTTCGGTTTGATTTTGTACTCAATGGCTGCAACCTCGGGTTGTGCTATTGGTTCACGCATGAAGTTGTTGCTGCGAGTAGCAAAACTTCCAAGATTGCGATCCATGGTAATCTTTTTGGGTTTTTTCAACTGACAAGACTTGCAACAAAAATAAAATTAAAACTAAAAAAGTAAAAACAAAAACTGAAAATTAACTTTAAAAAAACTCTAAACACAAAGACTAGGAATACTAAACTCCTCCCCAACAATGACGCAAGAAAAAGGGATTGATACCTCCTTTTACAGATCCAGTAATGGAACAGAAAAGTGTATCCCGAACCTATTTCCCGAGAGGTGGCCCTGGGTTATCGAACCCACGAGAGGAAGATTCTCTTGAAGCGATGGTCTCTAGCAAGTTATTGTTAAAGGATCAATTCTAGCTTTTGACTGAATCAATGAAGCAGACAGTGATTCAAACACTTATAATAAAAAGAGGTACGGGTCTGAGGTCTTAATGCTTACAACCATGCATCTATGTTGGGACCAGATATGGTCTTAATTTGTGCATTGGAAGTCACCCATCGGATGTGCTTGTTATGAACCAACGTGGGGGATATGTCCAAATAACATCTTGACCGGCATGAGTCCTGCATCAAGAATCAGTTGTCCTACCATAGGCCCTATATGTTGTGTGCGGTTGCCTCGATAGTTATGATAATGAATCCAACAAGAGCTTTGGGTGTTTAATGACTACACCTCATGAATCCCGAATGATAGGATCCGTGTTACCCTACTGAATCTTACTGTCACCGATGCTCTGTATAACACTTCACGTTCTCCTTGCTCCTAGGCTTACCATGGCTCGATCTCCATGATCCCGGGTACCTGCATGGACAAAGATCGTGGACAAGACATGACACATCTACGGAACAATTTTATTTCACACATAGGGGATGTTAATTCAAAGCCCTTCCATTGGTCCCCACAACAAATACAGAGGGTTGCAAGGCCTATGCCTCAATCCATACTTTACCGAACTACTCGCACATGGATATCAGATAGCGAGAAACAAACATTGAAGAACACATCTTGAAGGTTGATTGATTGCAAATATGTCTTACAATGGATGCCTTGTGCGATGCACTATTACAAGTATGAACTAGATGAGGAAGCACTATGGTGGTGGTGGTGGCTATGGAGATGGAAATGGCGGCGACTAGGGTTTGTGGATGAAGATGAAGATGACTCTGTTCTGGCTTAGTTTGATGCTCCCATATTGACATTTCAGTAGGGTCCATTTTATGAAAGTTGTTTAGGTGGGTGATCTGCCTTGAAATCCACACCATACGATTGCTCATACAATTATGCGCGGTCGTATGGCACACTGTCTTTTGTGATGTATCTTCTGGCATGCCTCCTGTTGATTCCTTCTTTCTTCCTTTCCATTCCTTTCCATGTTCACACATGATTTCTTCCCTTTTTAGCCCATTTCCTATGGAAACACATTAAAGATAGGATTTGTGGAATTCTTTGCATTCATTAGTCACTGGTAGCAATATCAAAGCGAATATCTCATTTTAAATGAAATATCTCAATTTAAAATAGGATGAATGAGTGTAAAAATATCACTTATCACCTCTCTGTCCCGTGATGATTCAATATGGAGGCCTTTTTCGGAGCTCTACCGGAGGGTGAATTCTTCACAGTGGCCATCTCTGGCAACTTGAAGGCCACTATGATGACCTATGAGTAGTTTCCTTTGGACTATGGGTCCATAGCAGTAGATAGTTGGTTTTCTCTCTCATGTTTCTCAATACAAAGATCACATGAGCTCCCCCACATGATTGTGATCCTCTAGTGTATTCTTGTGGTGTGTTTGTTAGGATATGATGAATTATCATTTTATGATCATATTTATCCATGAATCTATTTGAGATCTATTTGATCTCTTTGCTGCATAATTCTTATTCATATATGCTCTCCATTCTATTTGTCTTTCGCTAGCCAAGTTTGAGGTTTGATCTCCAAGAGCGAGTTGTGTATGATAGTTGGGTTCAACATTGTAAGTAATCTGCCATAGTGACAGAAAGTGGAAAAGGGCTATATTGGGTTGTTGACACTAGGGATAAAAAGATGGATGCATAGTTGTCCTTTGGACGCAGGGTGAAGACAAGATACCATATACTTCATGGCATCATGCTTATTGCAATACTCTCTTTTTACTTAATACTTTAAGATGCATGTTCGATAGAGGTCTTGGGTGGAGTACTAACTATAGATGCAGTTGGATAACGGTCTATAAATATTGAGACATGATGCTCATATGTTGATTATGCCAGGGAGAGACATAGTTAGAAAAGCTACAATTTACTCGATGCTCAACTGCATCTTATTTGCCATGCTTTCTTTTGGAGAGAAACCACTAGTGAACCTCTAGATCCTGGTCCGTATTTTTTCTATTAATTTTCAATCTCAATCAATTTTTAATTTCTTGTCTTTACTTTACTTGCCATAAAGCCAACTTTTTTTGTTGTCGTTTCTTCTTTTAGTCCTTGTAACTGGGAATGCTGGTGAGACTAGCAACCTCACTAGTACTGTTGGGGGCTAAGGCAGTTTGTATCTGGGTGTGCATGTGTTGATCATTGGTTGCGCTACTAAGCTCATGTTGGTTCGATAAACATTGAGCTCACATAAGGGAACTTGTTGTTTGCTACAAACCCTTGCACTTGGTGGCCCAACACCTTTCTAGTTTAGAGGAAGCAACCATTTTTTTGGCGCTATTGGCAGGGAGCTTTGTTCACAGCCATAGGTCCAACACATCTTTACTTTACTTGCTTTCTATCCGGCTTAGTTGCTTTCTATTGTTCGTTATTTAGCTTTTTTTCTTTTCAAGAATCCTAAAAAACACAAACATATTTAAGGTTCCGCTTAGTTCCTTCCTTAGATGGCCTTGAAAATTGTCAGGGTAGGAGGTAGAGATCTTATAGGGAGAGATAATTTTGAAAATTACTTTGGTCATATTAGTGGTTTGAGAGATTTTTCAGACAAATCAATAGTTGAATTAACCTCTAGCTATAAGGATGTCATAATCATGATAGTTCAAGGACTAGAAGCTAAGTTTGTTAACTTGAATCCCATTATTCAGCAAAAGATCATTCCACTGCACAATATGTGGAGAGTGGAGAATATAGGGATTTTGTCTTGAAATATGTTGGCATGATTCTCCTCAGGGATGTTTGGTGTATACAAATAAAGAACTGTATGGTTGTAATGAAATGTTGCAACGCGTTTTTGCCTCCTTTTTTACGCGCTCTATGATAAAATGTTGCGACGATGTGACAAACGTATCAAAAAAAATTGCACGCGTTTTGCTACAAAGACCAGACGCTTAAAAATCCAACTTTTTATTAGATCGGATATCTGTGGTTGGGTGAAATTATCAACTGGCTCACGCATAGCTCTACGAACATAGAAAATGGAGTCTATGGATACACTTTTGCCCCAAAATGCAGCTCTAGCGTCACAAGAGGAGGACAAGATTACCACCACCAAACCAAACCGAGGAGAGAGATCGGATAAAATAATAACTAGTCTCTCCTCTTCCTAAATTTGGCAATGCCTTCTTCAGCCACCCCTCCACCCCACGGCTTCCTCTCACAACCCCACGAATCCAGCTCCAAGTTTGCTTGCATTCTAACCGTTTTTCCACCCAACAAAGCAATCCTTTCTGGTTGCTGCAAATTGCATCCCCCCCTCGTCATCATGGCAACACGAATGAGACCTTTTGTAATTTTCATCCATCGGCCTCTTTGATGATCTTTCTTGGCGTATGATATGAAGCATCAATTCCAATGCTTGGCACTTGAAGCACTCGGCAAACTCGCCAGGTTTTGTGTTTCTTCCTTGTTCATCAAGTTCTACAATGCCCGCATATGAATTAGGAATAGGATACGAGCCCTGAGGCCAATTTTGTTGCGTTTTCGAAGTTTGACTTTCAGTTAGCAGTTGATATTCTGTTTTGTGATGTTTCAGAGAAATTTTCCAAAGAAGAAGGCTCCCATGATGGAAGACGACGGCATGGATTTCAGCCCTCAGAAAAACAGTAATGATTTCGACCGCGACAGCTTCGAAGACGATGAATTCATCGAAATTCAATCTGCAACCTCGAAAGCACCTGCTCACTCGCAAGGCCCTCCTGATAGGAAACCAAAGCCCAAGAACAAGCCAGCTAAGATCGAGAAACCTAGCCCGGCCAATCTGCACCACGTCTCTACAATGAGCCCGGGGCTGCCCCACTCCCAAACATCCGAAACAATCGCAACGAGCGCGAACAATTCCGAAACCGTCGTCGGCAATGGCAGCTTGGAGAGCAGCCGTAGCACCCGGAGCAACAGCCTAGAGAGCAGCATCAGCTCGGCGTCGGCGTCGGCGTCGTCGGCGAACGTGAAGCGGCACACTGGCGGGGACAGCCGGTGGGAGGCGATCCAGCAGGCGATGGCCCAGGAGACGGCTCTCAACCTTGGCCACTTCCGGCTGCTGAAGCGGCTGGGCTACGGCGACATCGGCAGCGTGTACCTGGTGGAGCTCCGCGGCACGTCGGCCTTCTTCGCGATGAAGGTGATGGACAAGGCGTCGCTCATCAGCCGGAATAAGATGGCCCGCGCGCAGACGGAGCGCGAGATCCTCGTCCTCCTCGACCACCCCTTCCTCCCCACGCTCTACACCCACTTCGAGACCGACAAGTTCCACTGTCTCGTCATGGAGTACTGCAGCGGCGGCAACCTCCACTCCCTCCGCCAGAAGCAGCCGGCCAAGCATTTCACCGAGCAGGCCGCCAGGTCCTATCTCTTTCGTCGACGCGTCTCATTTTCGTACGTGTCGACGGCCTGCTCTGACGATCAATGGTGCATTTCCGTGGCAGGTTTTACACCGCCGAGATACTGCTTGCCATGGAGTACTTGCACATGCTGGGGGTCGTTTACAGAGACTTGAAGCCAGAAAACGTGCTGGTCAGGGAGGACGGCCACATCATGCTGTCGGACTTCGACTTGTCGCTGCGGTGCTCCGTCAGCCCCACGCTCGTCAAGTCGTCTTCGGTACACCACACCAGCGGGAACGTCGGCGCCGGCGCAGGCGGCATTGGCTCGGCCGGCGAGGGCGGCGAAGGATTGGGTCCCAACCAGGGTTGCATCCAGCCGTCGTCCTTCTTCCCGCGCATCCTGCCGCGCCGCAGCCGGAAGGCGTCCAAGAGCGAGGTGAACCTCAACGCGGCGGCCGCGGTGGAGTTCAACGCGGAGCCGTCGGACGCGCGCTCCATGTCGTTCGTGGGCACGCACGAGTACCTTGCGCCGGAGATCATCCGCGGCGAGGGCCACGGCAGCGCCGTGGACTGGTGGACGCTGGGAATCTTCCTCTACGAGCTGCTGCACGGCACCACGCCCTTCAAGGGCGCCGGCAACCGCGCCACGCTCTGCAACGTCATCGAGCAGCCGCTGCGGTTCCCCTCCGACTTCGGGGGCCCCGCCGGCGGCGCAAGTGCCGTCGCACGGGACCTCATCCGCGGGCTGCTCGTCAAGGAGCCACAGAAGCGAATTGCGTTCACGAGGGGCGCCACGGAGATCAAGCAGCACCCGTTCTTCGAGGGCGTCAACTGGGCGCTGGTGAGGAGTATGGCGCCTCCGTCGGTGCCCGAGCCAGTGGACTACCGGCAGTACGCAGCTGCCACCGGCAAGGAGAAGAATGCAGCAGAGAGCGCAACCGCCAAGTCGAGCACCGGCGAAGCTCAAGGCGATTTCGAGTATTTCTAGGATGGGTGAGACTGGCATTAGATTGTTTGACTTCTGATCCAACTTCTAAGATATACGTATATGCTTCACGCACTGAAGCACTAATCAATATGGAAAGTATGTAGTGTTTTTTTTCTCCTTTTTCTGAGAGAGAAGTGGTTTTGACGATCTGTGAGCTTGTTGTAATCATTTCCTTCTTCAACACGATTGATGTATGTATAATTTCTTTGAAACAAAAAGTGCTGCATCTTATTTATTTACTCTTTAAGAAAAGTAAGCAGTCTCACTATTTGATGCACCATGGTGTGGCTCTCGGGTGTAATTACACCCGATTTTGCTTTTTTTAAATAGTAATTTGTAAAAAGTCCAAAAAATTCTCAAACTTTTTGGGAACAAAGTAGATATATTGTTGTACTCATATAAAATCTTTCGCGAAGAAGTGACTTTCAAGTTGTTGTGGACATAAAAAAACAAATTTGTCGCTATATAAGGTACTGTTCATGTTATATCTCTGAGAATATTTGTCTTTTTTGCCAGAATTTTGTCAGAGAATATTTTGTTACAGAATGTTTTTGTACGACATAAACGGCAGCTCAAGTTTGTTGTGAAAACATTTTGGAACGTTTTGACTTTTTTTGAATATTTTAAAAATTAAATCAGTTATCAGGTGTAATTTCCACCATGTTCTAAAGGGTATTGATAGAACAATGAAATACAAGTGCCCAAGAATCAATCTCCGGTTGGATGGCTCGGAGTATGGTGTTGGTAAGACTACGATAAAGAGAAGAATCAGAGAAAGGATCACCGTCGGCAAAGAATTTGGAACCTGTATCAACAGGGGTACGGGAAGTTTGACAATCAAGCCACTACTAGGAAAAGGACTATAGATGATATGGCCACTAATGGCGCATGATACTAATGGCGCACCATGTGTTGGTGCGCCATTAGTAATATATTACTAATGGCGCACCTGGTATGTGGTGCGCCATTAGTAGTTTTGAAAAAAAAATAAAAAAAAATTGTTACTAATGGCGCACCGTGGTACAGTGCGCCATTACTAGTTGACATAGTAATGGCGCACCACACCCACCGTGCACCATTAGTAGTTTTGAAAACAAATAAAAAAATTTGTTAGTAATGTTGAGCCCCACCTCCCCTC
Source organism: Triticum urartu (assembly GCF_003073215.2). Lineage (NCBI taxonomy): Eukaryota > Viridiplantae > Streptophyta > Magnoliopsida > Poales > Poaceae > Triticum > Triticum urartu. The sequence continues at coordinate 229,137,686 of NC_053022.1, forward strand.
GCCCCGTCGCCCCACCGTCCTAACCACCCGCCGCCACCGCCACCTGCCACCGCCCCCTGGCCCCACCGCCCCTCGCCCCGTCGCCCCCACCACCCGCCACCGCCCCGGCGCCCCGTCGCCCGAACGGCGCCCCGCCCCGTTGTAGAGGCTGATGATCGAAAAGTTGACCTTTCTTAGGAGTAGCATATTCAAATAAGTAACCCTTCATGTCTTCAAATAAAATAACAGAACAACATAATTCAGAACGGTAATATAACCAAGAATGCATCTTCGAGGACGAGAGCTTTTTTCAAGTGTTTATTTGCTGCTTCCTCATAAGCAACGAGACATCTCTGAGGACAGAACATCATTTTAGTAGGATGTAACAATCATTAGTCTTCGAGAAGAATGATATTAAATAACATAGTGGCCTGTGATGTATTTTCGTACCGAAAATGCATTTGGCACTAGTCCTCACTTAACTACATCATGGGTGGGAAGCGGGAACTTCGGAAGTGCATTGGTGTAGTTGATTATCTTCTGCTCAAAATTTATGCTGCTATAATGTTGTATGATAATGTTGTAAGGGTACTAATTGGTCTCTTCTGCTGCTTATCAGAGATGGGGGGAAGCAGCCACCGCCGCTCTGCCTCACCGGAGTACGAGTTGGATGCTTTCGAGTTCTTCAGTAGCATACTTGGGACTTCAGTATCAGCCACGAGGCAGGTATATAAAACGAGAGATCTCCCCTTCACCCATCTCATTATGATAACTCAGTTGTTTGCTACATCACTCCTTGTCCCAAATTGCAGAGGCTGCCTGACACTTTTATGAACATGCTGGGTGAAGATCCGCCAGATAATGTGAAGCTCCGACAGGCCGGCAGCGGGGTTCGCAGGCTGTGGGACGTGGAGTTGGTGATCGAGGAGGGCCACATGTACCTGTGCCGTGGCTGGGAGAAGTTCTACAGTGCCTACGACCTGCGGACCGGATACTTTCTTCTCTTCAGGTACGACGATGACGCCACAATGCTCACCGTGAAGGTTTTCAACGCGACTATGTGTCGCATGCGCTACGCTGACGACGAAGATGCCAGTGCGTTCTGCCTCTTCTTATTCCTCTACATTTGGCTTTGTCTCACATCGATTGTTAACGGTCATTGTTGCATTTGGACAGGCAATGGGAGCAGCAGCAGCGACACTGGCTACAGCCAAAGGACCAGCGATTTGTTGGGGAACGTAGCAGAAATTCAAAATTTTCCTGCGTGTCACCAAGATCTATCTATGGAGAAACCAGCAACGAGGGGAAGGAGAGTGCATCTACATACCCTTGTAGATCGCTAAGCAGAAGCGTTCAAGAGAACGGGGTTGAAGGAGTCGTACTCGTCGTGATCCAAATCACCGGAGATCCTAGTGCCGAACAGACGGCACCTCCGCGTTCAACACACGTACAGCCCGATGACGTCTCCCATCCTTGATCCAGCAAGGAGAGAGGGAGAGGTTGAGGAAGACTCCATCCAGCAGCAGCACAACGGCGTGGTGATGGTGGAGGAGCGTGGTACTCCAGCAGGGCTTCGCCAAGCACCGCAAGATATGAGGAGAAAGAGAGGTAGGGCTGCACCAACAGGGAGAGGAACTCATGTGTATTGGGCAGCCCAAACCTCAACTATATATAGGGGGGGAGGGGCTGCGCCCCCACCTAGGGTTCCCTCCCTAGGGGTGGCGGCAGCTCCCTAGATCCCATCTAGGGGCGGCCAAGGGGAGGGGAGAGGGGGAGGCGCACCAGGGTGGGCCTTAGGGCCCATCTTCCCTAGGGTTTGCCCCCTTCCCCTCTTCCTTGCGCCTTGGGCCTTGGTGGGGGGGCGCACCAGCCCACCTGGGGCTGGTCCCCTCCCACACTTAGTCCATGCAGCCCTCCGGGGCATGTGGCCCCACTTGGTGGACCCCCAGGACCCTCCCGGTGGTCCCGGTACATTACCGATAAAACCCGAAACTTTTCTGGTGACCAAAAGAGGACTTCCCATATATAAATCTTTACCTCCGGACCATTCCGGAACTCCTCGTGACGTCCGGGATCTCATCCGGGACTCCGAACAACATTCGGTAACCACGTATATCTATTCCCTATAACCCTAGCGTCATCGAACCTTAAGTGTGTAGACCCTACGGGTTCGGGAACCATGCAGACATGACCGAGACGTTCTCCGGTCAATAACCAACAGCGGGATCTGGATACCCATGTTGGCTCCCACATGCTCCACGATGATCTCATCGGATGAACCACGATGTCAAGGACTTAATCAATCCCGTATACAATTCCCTTTGTCTATCGGTACAATACTTGCCCGAGATTTGATCGTCGGTATCCTGATACCTTGTTCAATCTCATTACCGGCAAGTCTCTTTACTCGTTCCGTAACACATCATCCCGTGATCAACTCCTTGATCACATTGTGCACATTATGATGATGTCCTACCGAGTGGGCCCAGAGATACCTCTCCGTCACACGGAGTGACAAATCCCAGTCTCGATTCGTGCCAACCCAACATACACTTTCGGAGATACCCGTAGTGCACCTTTATAGTCACCCAGTTACGTTGTGACGTTTGGCACACCCAAAGTATTCCTACGCTATCCGGGAGTTGCACAATCTCATGGTCTAAGGAAATGATACTTGACATTAGAAAAGCTTTAGCATACGAACTACATGATCTTTTGCTAGGCTTAGGATTGGGTCTTGTCCATCACATCATTCTTCTAATGATGTGATCCCGTTATCAATGACATCCAATGTCCATGGTCAGGAAACCGTAACCATCTATTGATCAACGAGCTAGTCAACTAGAGGCTTATTAGGGACATGGTGTTGTCTATGTATCCACACATGTATCTGAGTTTCCTATCAATACAATTCTAGCATGGATAATAAACGATTATCATGAACAAGGAAATATAATAATAACCAATTTATTATTGCCTCTAGGGCATATTTTCAACAGTCTCCCACTTGCACTAGAGTCAATAATCCAGTTCACATCGCTATGTGACTAACACTCAAGGTCACATCCCCATGTGACTAACACCCAAAGAGTTTACTAGAGTCAATAATCTAGTTCACATTACCATGTGATTAACACTCGATGAGTTCTGGGTTTGATCATGTTATGCTTGTGAGAGATGTTATAGTCAACGGGTCTGAATCTTTTAGATCCGTATGTACTTCGGAAATTTCTTATGTCATCTTGTAGATGCAACTACTATGCTACATTTGGAGCTATTCCAAATAACTGTTCTACTATAGGAATCCAGTTTACTACTCAGAATAATCTGGATTAGTGTCAAAGTTTGCATCGGCGTAACCCTTTACGACGAACTCTTTTACCACCTCCATAATCGAGAAAATTCCTTAGTCCACTAGTTACTAAGGATAACTTTGACCCCTGTCCTGTGATCCATTCTTAGATCACTCTTGTACCCCTTGACTGACTCATGGCAAGGCACATTTCAGGTGCGGTACACAGCATAGCATACTGTAGAGCCTATGTCTTAAGCATAGGGGACGACCTTCGTCCTTTCTCTCTATTCTGCCGTGGTCGAGCTTTGAGTCTTAACTTCATACCTTACAACTCAGGCAAAAACTCCTTCTTTGACTGATCCATCTTGAACACCTTTAAGATCATGTCAAGGTATGTGCTCATTTGAAAGTACCATTAAGCGTTTTGATCTATCCTTATAGATCTTGATGCTCAATGTTCAAGTAGCTTCATCCATGCTTTCCATTGAAAAACACTTTCCAAATAAGCCTATATGCTTTCCAGAAATTCTACATCATTTCCGATCAACAATATGTTAACAACATATACTCATCGGAAATTCTATAGTGCTCCCACTCACTTCTTTGGAAATACAAGTTTCTCATAAACTTTGTATACACCCAAAACTTTGATCATCTCATCAAAGCATACATTCCAACTCTGAGATGCTTACTCCAGTCCTTAGAAGGATTGCTGGAGCTTTGCATACTTGTTAGCATCTTTCAGGATTGACAAAATCTTCCGGTTGTATCACATACAACCTTTCCTCAAGAAAATCGTCGAGGAAACAATGGTTTTTGACATCCTATCTGCAAGATTTCATAAATAATGCAGTAATCGCTAATATAATTCCAACAGACTCTTAGCATCACCACGAGTGAGAAAGTCTCATCGTAGTCAACTCCTTGAACTTTTTGGGAAACATCTTAACGACAAGTCGAGCTTCCTTAATGGTGACATTTACCATCATTGTCCGTCTTCCTTTTAAAATCCATCTGTACTCAACAGCCTTACGACCATCGAGCCATTCTGCCAAAGTCTACACTTTGTTTTCATACATGGATCCTCTCTCAGATTTTATGGCCTCGAGCCATTTATCGGAATTCGGGCCCACCATCGCATCTCCATAGCTCGTAGCTTCATTGTTGTCTAGCAACATGACTTCCAAGACAGGATTACGTACCACTCTGAAGTAGTACGCATCCTTGTCGTCCTGCGAGGTTTGGTAGTGACTTGATCTGAAGTTAAAAGTGTAGGTGGCACAGGAACAACTCCCTATGCCCTACCACACACTAGTTGAGGAGACGGTTCAATAACCTCATCAAGTCTCCACCATCCTCCGACTCAATTCTTTTGAGAGAAACTTTTCCTCGAGAAAGGACCTGATTCTAGAAACAATCCCTTATTGCTTTCGAATCTGAGACAGGAAGTATACCCAATTGTTTTGGGTGTCCTATGAAGATGCATTTATCCGCTTTGGGTTCAAGCTTATCAGCCTGAAACTTTTTCACATAAGCGTCGCAGCCCCAAACTTTTAAGAAATGACAGCTTAGGTTTCTCTAAACCATAGTTCATACGGTGTCATCTCATCGGAATTACGTGGTGCCCTATTTAAAGTGAGTGTGGTTGTCTCTAATGCCTAACCCATAAACTATCGTGGTAATTCGATAAGAGACATCATGGTATGCATCATATCCAATAGGGTGCAGTTATGATGTTCGGACACACCATCACACTATGGTGTTCCAGGCTATATTAGTTGTGAAACAATTTCCACAATGTCTTAATTCCGTGCCAAACTCGTAATTCAGATATTCATCTCTATGATCATATCATAGATCTTTTATCCTCTTGTCATGACGATCTTTCAACTTCACCCTGAAATTACTTGAACCTTTCAATAATTCAGACTCGTGATTCATCAAGTAAATATACTCAACATCTACTCAAATCATCTGTGAAGTAGAACATAACGATATCCACTACATGCCTCAACACTCATTGGACTGCACACATCAAAATGTATTACTTCCAACAAGTTGCTTTCTAGTTCCATTTTACTGAAAACGAGGCTTTCAATCATCTTGCCCATGTGGTATGATTTGCATGTCTCAAGTGATTCAAAATCAAGTGAGTCCAAACGGTCCATTTGCATGGAGTTTCTTCATGCATATACACCAATAGACATGGTTCGCATGTCTCAAACTTTTCAAAAAACGAGTGAGCCCAAAGATCCATCAACATGGAGCTTCTTCATGCGTTTTATACCGATATGACTCAAATTGCAATGCCATATTTGTGTGGTACTATCATTACTATCTTATACCTTTGGCATGAAAATGTGTATCACTACGATCGAGATTCAATAAACCATTCATTTTAGGTGCAAGACCATTGAAGGTATTATTCAAATGAACAGAGTAACCATTATTCTCCTTAAATGAATAACTGTATTGCGATAGACATAATCCAATCATGTCTATGCTCAACGCAAACACCAATCTCGATGGTAGAGGGAGCGTGCGATGTTTGATCACATCAAGCTTGGAAAAACTTCCAACACATATTGCCAGCTCACCTTTAGCTAGTCTCCGTTTACTCCACAACTTTTTATTTCGAGTTTACTAACATTTAGCAACCGAACCGGTATCTAATACCATGGTGCTACTAGGAGTACTAGTAAAGTACACATTAACACAATGTATATCCAATATACTTCTATCGACTTTGCCAGCCTTCTCATCTACCAAGTATCTAGGGTAATTCTGCTCCAGTGGCTATTCCCCTTATTACAGAAGCACTTAGTCTCGGGTTTGGGTTCAACCTTTGGTTTTTTCACTAGAGCAGCAGCTGATTTGCCGTTTCATGAAGCATCCCTTTTTGCCCTTGCCCTTCTTGAAACTAGTGGTTTCACCAACCATCAACAATTGATGCTCCTTCTTGATTTCTACTTTTGTGGTGTCAAACATCGCGAATATCTCAAGGATCATCATATATGTCCCCGATATATTATAGTTCATCACAAAGCTCTAGCAGCTTGGTGGTAATGACTTCGGAGAAACATCAATATCTCATCTGGAAGATCAACTCCCACTCGATTCAAATGATTGTTGTACTCAGACAATCTGAGCACAAGCTCAACAATTGAGCTTTTCTCCCTTAGTTTGCAGGCTAAGAAAATCGTCGGAGGTCTTATACCTCTTGACGTGGGCACGAGCCTGAAATCCCAATTTCAGCCCTCGAAACATCTCATATGTTTCGCGACGTTTCAAAACGTCTTCGGTGCCTCAACTCTAAACTGTTTCACTGAACTATCACGTAGTTATCAAAATGTGTATGTCAGATGTTCGCAACATCCACAGACAACGTTCGAGGTTCAGCACACTGAGCGGTGCATTAAGGACATAAGCCTTCTATGAAGCAATGAGGACAATCCTCAGTTTATGGACCTAGTCCGCATAATTGCTACTATCAACTTTCAACTAAATTTTCTCTAGGAACATATCTAAACAGTAGAACTGAAGCGCGAGCTTACGACATAATTTGCAAAGATCTTTTGACTATGTTCAGGATAATTAAGTTCATCTTATGAACTCCCACTCAGATAGACATCCCTCTAGTCATCTAAGTGATTACATGATCCGAGTCAACTAGGACGTGTCCGATCATCACATGAGACGGACTAGTCATCATCGGTGAACATCTTCATGTTGATCGTATCTACCATACGACTCATGCTCGACCTTTCGGTCTCTTGTGTTCCGAGGCCATGTCTGTACATGCTAGGCTCGTCAAGTCAACCTAAGTGTTTCGCGTGTGTAAATCTGTCTTACACCCGTTGTATGTGAACGTTAGAATCTATCACACCCTATCATCACGTGGTGCTTCGAAACAGCGAACTGTCGCAACGGTGCACAGTTAGGGGGAACACTTTCTTGAAATTATTATGAGGGATCATCTTATTTACTACCATCATTCTAAGTAAACAAGATGCAAAAACATGATAAACATCACATGCAATCAAATAATAGTGACATGATATGGCCAATATCATATAGCTCCTTTGATCTCCATCTTGGGGCTCCATGATCATCTTGTCACCGGCATGACACCATGATCTCCATCATCATGATCTCCATCATCGTGTCTCCATGAAGTTGCTCGCCAACTATTACTTCTACTACTATGGCTAACACGTTTAGCAATAAAGTAAAGTAATTACATGGCGTTGTTCAATGACACGCAGGTCATACAATAAATAAAGACAACTCCTATGGCTCCTGCCGGTTGTGATACTCATCGACATGCAAGTCGTGATTCCTATTACAAGAACATGATCAATCTCATGCATCACATATCATTCATCACAATCTTCTTGGCCATATCACATCACATAGCATACCCTGCAAAAACAAGTTAGACATCCTCTAATTGTTGTTTGCATGTTTTACGTGGCTGCTATGGGTTTCTAGCAAGAACGTTTCTTACCTACGCAAAGACCACAACGTGATATGACAATTGCTATTTACCCTTCATAAGGACCCTTTTCATCGAATCCAATCCGACTAAAGTGGGAGAGATAGACACCCGCTAGCCACCTTATGCAACTAGTGCATGTCAGTCGGTGGAACCAGTCTCACGTAAGAGTACGTGTAAGGTCGGTCCGGGCCGCTTCATCCCACAATGCCGCCGAATCAAGATTGGACTAGTAACGGTAAGCATATTGAACAAAATCAACGCCCACAACTACTTTGTGTTCTACTCGTGCATAGAATCTACGCAATAGACCTAGCTCATGATGCCATTGTTGGGGAACGTAGCAGAAATTCAAAATTTTCCTACGTGTCACCAAGATCTATCTATGGAGAAACTAGCAACGAGGGGAAGGAGAGTGCATCTACATACCCTTGTAGTACGCTAAGCGGAAGCGTTCAAGAGAATGGGGTTGAAGGAGTCATACTCGTCGTGATCCAAATCACCGGAGATCCTAGTGCCGAACAGACGGCACCTCCGCGTTCAACACACGTACAGCCCGGTGACGTCTCCCATGCCTTGATCCAGCAAGGAGAGAGGGAGAGGTTGAGGAAGACTCCATCCAGCAGCAGCACAACGGCGTGGTGATGGTGGAGGAGCATGGTACTCCAGCAGGGCTTCGCCAAGCACCGCAAGATATGAGGAGAAAGAGAGGTAGGGCTGCACCAACAGGGAGAGGAACTCATGTGTATTGGGCAGCCCAAACCTCAACTATATATAGGGGGAGGGGAGGAGCTGCGCCCCCACCCAGGGTTCCCTCCCTAGGGGTGGCGGCAGCCCCCTAGATCCCATCTAGGGGCGGCCAAGGGGAGGGGAGAGGGGGAGGCGCACCAGGGTGGGCCTTAGGGCCCATCTTCCCTAGGGTTTGCCCCCTTGCCCTCTTCCTTGCGCCTTGGGCCTTGGTGGGGGGCACACCAGCCCACCTGGGGCTGGTCCCCTCCCACACTTGGCCCATGCGGCCCTCCGGGGCATGTGGCCCCACTTGGTGGACCCCCGGGACCCTCCCGGTGGTCCCGGTACGTTACCGATAAAACCCGAAACTTTTATGGTGACCAAAACAGGACTTCCCATATATAAATCTTTACCTCCGGACCATTCCGGAACTCCTCGTGACGTCCGGGATCTCATCCGGGACTCCGAACAACATTCGGTAACCACGTATATCTATTCCCTATAACCCTAGCGTCATCGAACCTTAAGTGTGTAGACCCTACGGGTTCGGGAACCATGCAGACATGACCGAGACGTTCTCCGGTCAATAACCAACAGCGGGATCTGGATACCCATGTTGGCTCCCACATGCTCCACGATGATCTCATCGGATGAACCACGATGTCAAGGACTTAATCAATCCCGTATACAATTCCCTTTGTCTATCGGTACAATACTTGCCCGAGATTCGATCGTCGGTATCCCGATACCTTGTTCAATCTCGTTACCGGCAAGTCTCTTTACTCGTTCCGTAACACATCATCCCGTGACCAACTCCTTGATCACATTGTGCACATTATGATGATGTCCTACCGAGTGGGCCCAGAGATACCTCTCCGTCACACGGAGTGACAAATCCCAGTCTCGATTCGTGCCAACCCAACAGACACTTTCGTAGATACCCGTAGTGCACCTTTATAGTCACCCAGTTACGTTGTGACGTTTGGCACACCCAAAGTATTCCTACGGTATCCGGGAGTTGCACAATCTCATGGTCTAAGGAAATGATACTTGACATTAGAAAAGCTTTAGCATACGAACTACATGATCTTGTGCTAGGCTTAGGATTGGGTCTTGTCCATCACATCATTCTTCTAATGATGTGATCCCGTTATCAATGACATCCAATGTCCATGGTCAGGAAACCGTAACCATCTATTGATCAACGAGCTAGTCAACTAGAGGCTTACTAGGGACATGGTGTTGTCTATGTATCCACACATGTATCTGAGTTTCCTATCAATACAATTCTAGCATGGATAATAAACGATTATCATGAACAAGGAAATATAATAATAACCAATTTATTATTGCCTGTAGGGCATATTTTCAACATGATTATGGCTGTAGCAAAAGCAACAGCGATTCTGGCTTTCGAGAAAGCGGCAGCGATTCTGGCAGCAGCAAAGACAACAAGAAGGATGATTCGGACTGGAGTGCGGGAGAAGAGGAGTAGAGTTGGGATGAGGAGCTGCAGGATGACGATGGGCATCAGGCTGAGGATGACCTAGCGCTGGTGGTGGCTGACCAATGGCAAAAGATGGTGGTGGCTGACCATGGGCAAGAGATGGTGGTGGCTAACCATGGGCAAGAGATGGTGGTGGCTGACCATGGGCAAGAGATGGTGGTGGCTGACCATGGGCAAGAGATGGTGGTGGCTGAGGATGACCTAGCGATGGTCGTGCCCGTCCTGCCTGAAGGTGGCCTCACGATGGTGGTGGTTCCTGACAATGACCACGCACCGGTGGTGGCGCCGGCGATCCCACAGCTGGGCGACATGACCACGCCAATTGTGGTAGAAGACTACATCCCACAGCTGCCTCCACCGCCTCGCCGCTCTTGGCGCATCAGGCTGAGGAAGGAGAAGGAGAAGAACAATGAGAACTGAACTATGTCAGGTATGTCAGATCTCCAAAATGATATATATATATATATACTTAGTTACCTATGTTATCTTTAATATGCTTAGTTTCCTATAGGTTAGCTCCAAAATTACTTATGTTAGCACAAAATGATCAAGTTTACATAATAAGCTTATAGTCTTCTTCTTATTCTTCTTCTTTTCCAAAATGACATATGTTAGCTTCATTTTACCTAATTTGGCTCTAATATGCTAACTTAGAGCTTATATGCTTAGTTTCCTATAGGTTAGCTCCAAAATAACTTATGTTAGCACAAAATGATCAAGTTTACATAATAAGCTTATAGTCTTCTTCTTATTCTTCTTATTCTTCTTCTTTTCCAAAATGACATAGGTTAGCTTCATTTTACCTAAGTTGGCTCTAATATGCTAACTTAGAGAGCTTATATGCTTAGTGTCCTATAGGTTAGCTCCAAAATTACTTATGTTAGCACAAAATGATCAAGTTTACATAATAAGTTTATAGTCTTCTTCTTATTCTTCTTATTATTCTTCTTCTAGTATTCTTCGAGTGTTCTTCTTCTTCTAGTATTCTTCTAGTCTTCTTCTTCTTCTTCTTCTAAGTTCTTGTTTATCATTTTGCAGATTTGATTTAATTCACGAAAGCTTGCATGGATGGAGTGCTTCTTTTCCATTTGTGTTTTTATTTTGTATCAATGTGAAACTTTTGTGAATTGATGGATAACGGTGTTGGATGAACAATGTGAAACTTTTGTAATATGTAACGATGGAACTATGTGTTGGCTATGTATGTATATATGATGAAACTTGTGTGTTGGATATGATTGTTATATGGATGCTTGTTGTATATATGTGTGTTGGATATCTCATATGTGAAATAGTGACCTGAGATTAAGAAAAAACAAAAAAATAAATAAAAAAATTGTTACTAATGGCGCACTTCCATGAAGTGCGCCATTAGTATACCAGATACTAATGGCACACTTGTGGGATACTAATGGCGCACCTGTGGTGCGCCATTACTAAAATATTCTAGTGGCGTGGTACTAATGGCGCACCTGTAGTGCGCCATTAGTAGCCAAACCAGGTGCGCCATTAGTAGGCCTTTTCCTAGTAGTGAGCATACCAGCACGAGAAAGAAGATCCAGAGTGTACTGACGCTAAGACAAGAAAAGACCAGAGGAGTCACAGATAACAACAATACCTAAGAAGTGGTGAAGAAGACCTAAATCTGTCATAGAGAATTTGTGGCGAAGAAGAGAGATAATATGATCTAAAAATTGTTGTGAGGAAGCTGTGAGGGTAATATCATCAACATATAAAAGAAGGTAAGCAGTGTTGCTGTTGTGACGAAAGGTCAAGAGTGAAGTGTTAGAATGGGAAGGGGTAAAACCGATGGTTTGAGCATAAGTAGAAAAGTGTTGGAACCAGGCACATGGTGCTTGTTTAAGACCATAAAGAGATTTTTGAAGAAGACAAACATGATTAGGATAGGAGGAACGTTCGAAGCCAAGAGGTTGTTGACAATAGACTGTTTCTTGAAGAGAGCCATGAAGAAAAGCATTTTTGACATCTAGTTGATGAATTGGCCAGGAAGAAGAGATGGCGATACTAAGGACAGTGCGAATAGTGATGGGCTTGACAACTGGAGAGAAAGTCTTATCATAATCGATGTCGTGTTGCTGAAAGTAACCACGACATACCCATCGAGCCTTATAACGTGCAAGACTCCCATCAGAATTAAATTTATGGTGAAAACCCCATTTGCCCGAAATGATATTTGTATTGGAAGAACGAGGAACTAACTGCCACGTGTTATTCTACTGAAGGGCATCATATTCATATTTCATAGCTGCGGCCTAGTTAGGATCTAGAAGAGTTGATTTATAAGATTTGGGTAGAGAGGAAGGAGATAGAGATGCATGAAGATTGAGACGATCTTTTGCAGGTAAACGAAACCCGGACTTGGCACTTGTGCGCATGGTATGATCGTTAGTCGGAGCTGGAACGGGAATAGCATGAGTAGGAGGAGTGGGGGAAGATGTGGTGGTGGATGCGTCCGGCGCAGCGGAGCAAGCGGACGCAGGAGATGGCGGTGAAGATTGCGGCGGCAGGAGGTCTGCTGCGACAGAGTGTAATGGGTTTTCCTCTGCCGGAACAGAGGTGATGACAGAAGTGGTCGCGGCAGGATCCGCTACCATGGTAGAGGATTCGGCTGGTTTCGCTGGATAGGTTGGCGGGTGAAAGAAGAGAAGATGATTGAGACGAGAGGGACTAGTGGACGGCGTGGGTGAGTTGGGATCTAATTGTTGACGCTCGGAAAAAGGAAAAATGTTTTCAGCGAATGTTACATGATGAGACACATGAACACGACCACTAACAAGATCTAGACAACGATAACCCTTGTGCTCGTCAGAAAAACCTAGATGGACACACGGGGTAGAGCACGGGGAAATTTTGTTAGGAGAAGTGGAGTAGGAGTTTGGGAAACAAAGATAACTGAAGACGCGAACGTCGGAGTAATTTGGATGAGAGAGAAATAAAGAGAAGTAAGGAGCAGTTTGTGGGTTAACTTTGGATGGACGAATATTGAGTAAATATGTGGCCGTGTGGAGGGCCTCAGCCAAGAACTTCGGAGGCATAGAAGATTGAACAAGCAGAGTGCGAATGATGTCATTAAGAGTACGAAGAGAACGCTCGGCTTTGCCGTTTTGAGGGGAGGTATAAGGACAGGAGAAGCACAAGAGAATTCCATATTGTAAAAAAGAAATTTCAATTTTTAAAGTTGCCAAATTCATGACCATTATCACATTGGATGAATCTTATAGGGAGGAAAAAGTGGACCGAGACATAGTGCTGAAAGTTAAGGAATATATCATGAACCTCGAATTTGTTGCGTAAAGGAAAAGTCCAAACATAATGAGTAAAATTATCAAGAATCATGAGATAATACTTAAAACTAGATACACTTTCTATGGGCGATGTCCAGAGATCACAATGAAGTAATTCAAAAGGAAAAGTACTAGAAGATTGAGAGGAACTAAAGGGAAGGCGAACATGTTTGCCCAATTGACATGACTGACACATAGAAGAATTATGAGAGTCTCTATTACAAGGTATTGAAAATTCACTAATAAGTGTGGATAACACATTTTTATTGGGATGGCCGAGACGTTGGTGCCACATATCAACGGAGGCCACCATAGAGGTTGGAGGAGCAGCGACCGGAGCACCATGGAGAGAATATAAATCACCGGAGCTATTGAATCGAGCGATCTCGGCTTTGGTCGGGTAGTCCTTCACAGACAAACCAAAGCGGTCAAACTCAACAGAAATATGATTAGCAGTTGATGAAGGCGGGGACGGTCGTGGTGTAGTTGGTGGAGCCAGGGGCAGAGCAGGAGCGGGTGCCATGCGGAACTGCAGTGGCCTAGGGTTTTTTCCCCGGTAGATGGGACTTGGACGCCACCCGGATGGTTGAGGAGGTGTTGTTGGTGGAGGTGGAGGTGGAGGTGTCAATGCAGGCGGGGGAGGAGAAGCCGTCAAGACCTGAGGATGGGAGTCCTTCGTAGTTAGGGCACAATCGGCCCATTGGAGCATCAAGTGAACCTCGGCGAAGGAGGGACGTGGACGCATCATTGGGATGAAGGAGGCATGCTTCTCGAACTGCTCGCTGAGGCCGATGAGGCCGACGAGGAGGGCGTTGATGAGCTGGCGATCGTTGATCGGATCACCAAGTTCGCGGAGTTCATCCGCAATCGCCTAGAGGCTTTGGCAGTAGACGCCGACTGGTGAATCACCTTGCACCGTCTTCTGAAGCTCAGTGTGGTGATTGTTGGCGCGAGTGTCCACATTGTCCTGGAAGAGCTGACGAAGGGCCACCCATAGACCGGCAGCAGGGGCACCCTCATAGTGGACAAGATTGAAGATCTCTATGGAGACTTGCATGTAGATCCATTGAATAATGGCGAGATCATCCTTGACCCATTGCGGATCATGAAGTGGAGGAAGAGAGTCGTCGGCAACGTGAGAGTGGAGATTGCATTGCCCAAGGTGGACATCGAAGAGGTGACACCAATGGTAATAGTAGTGAGCAACGAGGTCTGGGGTTACGGGGATGTAGGTGCTAATATCGGAGATGGTGTCGGTGAAGGAGATGGAAGAGGGTATTGGTGGAGGTAGAGCTAGATTATAGGTAGAAGCGGAGGAGGCCGTGGCCGTGACGACCTTGGCGGCGCGCCGCTTGATGACCCACAAGTATAGGGGATCTATCGTAGTCCTTCCGATAAGTAAGTGTCTCGAACCCAATGAGGAGCAGAAGGAAATGATAAACGGTTTTCAGCAAGGTATTCTCTGCAAGTACTAAAATAAGTTGTAACATCCCAAAATTCTAAATTTTGGAATGTTATAATAAATAGATAGATTTGATTGATTGTTTGATTGATTGTCTGAAAGTGAGTGAATTCGAAACTTTTTGAAAGTTAAATGAGAGGGAATAAAAGGACTTTCCCAAACTTTCATATTTGCTTTCTGATCTCCATGAATTCAAATTATTTTCAAATACAAAACCCTTGAGCGAAGATGATATGACTTCTTCCATTTAAAACAAATTAAATGAAAGGGTATTTGAAAATAATTGAATTTCATTTGGAAATATTTCAATTCATAAACTTCATGCAACTCAATGATTTTCACGAGAGAAGATAAAATGACTTCTTCAAATTATATGAAATATGAGTTGGGAGTTTCAAAGAATTAAATTCAAAGTTCTTTTGGATTTATTTTCAGTTTGGAGTTATTTGAGTTTTATTCAAATTATTTTTATCCAAAAATAAAATATATGGAAATTAGGGTAACATGATTCCCTACAATGGAAACTTGGAGAAAAATTAATTTGAAATCATTTTGGTATTTTTAAAATGATTTTAGTTGGATTTTATTAGACCAGTAGCACTCTTTGAATTATTTGAATTTTTATGGATTTTATTTGACTTTATAAAAATGTCCATGTCGTAGAAAATAATTTTCTGAAAATTTTGATATATTATATGCCTATATAATATTTTATTTTATTTTGTTTTTCTCTCTTTCTTTGTCTGTGTTTATTTAAAAAAATCCCCTCACCAACTAGGCCGGCCCAGCTAGCCAGCCAGGCCACGGCCCAGCTGGCCCGACGCCGCGCCTCGCCTGTCTCCCAGCTCGGGACGGAGTCACGAGCCACCACGCTGCGCCGCCGCCTCCGTGTCGCCGCCGACCTCCTCTTCCCCCTCCTCCATGCAAGCCTCTGCCCCCCCTCCTTATATACCCCGCCCGGTCCCGCCTCTCTCTCTCCCCTCGCCGCCTCGACCCGCATCGCGCCGCCGCCGCTGCCAACCACCGCCGCCGCAGTCGCGCTTCGCCGCCGCCCGCTGCTGCTGCCCGCGCCGCACTCCACCAGCGCCGCCGCCTCGCGCCGCCGCCGACGCCCGCACCTCGCCGAAGCCCCGCGCCACCGCTGCCGTTGCCGCCCCATGCTGGAGATCTGCCACAACCGCCGCCTCGCCTTGCTCGCCGGAGTTCGTCTCGCCGCAGCCGGTTTTCTTGCAAAAACTGTCAAACCGCCCTGACTGGTAAAAAAACCGTTACTCCGGTTCAAAACCGGTTTATTTTTCGGTTAGTCCGGTTTCTGAAAAAAAACTAGATTTGTTTTTTGTAAGTTTATTATTTAGAGAACGTTCTCTGTTTAGAACTAGTTAATGAACGTTCATTATTTAGATTTTTCCTTTTTCTTTTTATTTTCCGCCAGGGACCTATCTATGATGATTTTATTTGCAGAATAGCCCCTGATCTTCAAAACACCGTAACTTTTTACTCGTTAGTCCAAATCCAACGAAACCAACGCCCACGTCTTCGTTATGATCTCCTGTATCCAGTAATCCAACCCCAACATGTTTTTTAAAATTTTAAAATTTGAATTAGATCAGATTTGAATTCAAACTTCTTTTGATCATATCTTTTTATCCGTAACTCCGTTTGAGTTGATTCTTTTTGCAAATCGACGCTCTTGACCTAAACATTCTAATAAGGCCAAATTCACATAATATTGGTACTGTTAGAAATTTTTTTATGTTGCAAGAGTTATTTGCTTGGTTTTGATGTTTCCGAATCGTCTTCTTCGATCTTTCTGATCTTTTGAGTGATTGCTTATGTGTGGTTACTATTGCTTGCTTACGATAGATTGACCGGAGTGTGACGAGTAGATCTATCAAGAGTTTTGAGTGCGAATCATCTTCATCAACATTGCAGGCAAGTTCACACTTTGATCATACCTTTTCTACAACCCAGTTTTATTGCATTAGATCAACCCTCACACATTGCATGATTAGGATCTAATTAAATTGTGGGATGGCAAGTAGATGAGGTAGTACCTATTACCTGTTTTCTTATCTAACCTTTGGGAGTTACTTCTACGTTTGCTTATTATGCCATGCTATGCTAGTAGACGTGGATTGGGTGAGTGATATACATGACAGATGTGAGATTGATAATTAAGGGTTTATTTAAGGTGGCAACCTAACACACATCTGGGTGGATTGAGGCACCTGGGGTTACCAGGACTTGCCTGTTTTCTTGGACCGCCACCCAGGCTCAAAGGGATCATGAGATTATTCATACTAGAAACTTCCGTGTGCAGCCACAAGCCATTATGGGCTCTGGCATAGTTGACTAAGTTGTGCGAACTCTTACAGTGGTAGACTAGCAGATGTAGGGGTTGTAGGTGGTACGGTCTACCCGATCGTAAGGTGCTAGCGCTTCTGAAAGACTATGTCTCGGTCATCCGTTTCTCAAACACCCTGCAGTGCGAGAAACCAAACGGAGGCGATCGAGTCTTGTGGGGAAAAGTGCGCAAACCTCTGCAGAGTGTATAAACTAATCATGATTAGCCGTGTCCCCGGTTATGGACATCTTGAGTATCTAGTTCTTGGATTATCCTGTTGATCTCATCACGTTACTTTAAATGAATATTGTTGGGTTTAATGATGTTACTTAATTGGGATTGAGAATGCTGTCAACCATTCTCAATGTTCAACAACCACCATGATAGTTAAATAAAGTTTATTCCTTTGAAGTAGGGAAAAATTGGCTTTACGCAAAAACCTTATAACCATAGAGCTTTTCCACCAGCCAAATATGCATGTAGTGATAGCCTTTATTCATCATTCTCTATGGTGTGAACCAGTACATTCAAAGTACTGACCCATTTCGGGCTGCAACGTCTCATGTTGCAGGTTTCTTACGACTAGTAAGTGATACGTTAGGGTTACGATTTCTACACTCAACTTTGCCGTTGGTGTTGATGGGAATCCGCAACCTTGTTGCTTCCGCTATATGGATTGAGGTAATAGTATTTACGTTACTTTATACATGTGATTTACCTCTGTTATAAATCCTTTGAGTACTGTGTGTGTCAGCATACCGATCCAGGGATGACACTTAAGCACAAAGACTTGACCCATTCGGGTCGGGTCACTACAAGATGGTATCAGAGCACATGTTGACTTTAGGACGTGACCCTAGAAACTGGCAAGCCCATAGTAAAGATTTTTCTCTACAACTTTCCTTTTCAAAAAGATCTTTTACCTCTCTTCTCTTCTGAGCTTATTCAAATATTCCATTTTAGTGAGACCATACCCCTTTCCCCTTTTGACCCCACGAAGATTCCACTGATGAGACCACTCCAAGAAGTACAAGATATCAGACAAGTAAGACCATTCGGAATGAAGAGGATTTTACCATACATTATGATAATGGAAACTACAGCTGTTGAAGACTCTGAAGACTAGGAGAATTGGAGGCTCTGAAGAATTCCCAGATTTGTATGACCTAGGAAGGCTACCCTTATGGAACTTGACAGATTATGGAAGTTGTCAATACCCGAGATCAAGGTGTATCGGAGAAAGACTGAAATAAGGAGTGTGAGAACTCGAAGTTTTGTCAAAGAAAACCCTAAGGCAGGAGATATCAACTATGGAATGATAACTCATGGGAATGACAAGAGGAGAAACATGGTTATCCATGATGTCATCGCCCGCTGATGCTATTGTCACCGTGCTGAGTTAAGGATGCATTTCTTCAGAATGGATTTGATGGAAGAAGGCTGATGGAGCACCTATTAGTAAGATGAAGTTTTAACCTTAGCTGGTGCATCACCAAGATCTGGAGTAGTACATCAAGAAGTTTAAAATGGAGCTCCAGGAAGTCGTATTAGACGAGGAAGTATTACATGAAGAACTCAGGAACCAAAAGCTGAAAGTAGCCAAGCTGGAGGAGCTACAACCTCGAGATACCAGAGAATTGTCTGGAACTGAAGGACAGTATGACCATGGTTCATGTGAAGGATGTTGAAACCAGAAGTTTGAAATGCAACTCCGGAATATTAAAGGACGTCACGAGAGACTTCGCATCAACAGAGTTGATCTGGCAAAAGAACTTGAGAAAGACAAGCATGATCGGAAGAAGCCATTGGAGGCATGAACAAGGCTTGAAGAATTTGGAGACGTTGAAGATTTATTGACCTTAGCAGACCAAACCCCTATTCTATACCTACGTTAGATGCGACGTTTGTGAGCTGTCATTTGTTTGATGTTTTCCCGACGGCCACAAATAAAATCTATATTTCAAAACTGTTGTTTGCATTGTGTGCATCCCTCTCCATCTCTCTTATCTCACCCCAAACCCATGGACCCAATAGAGGATGAATGGAGATGAGCTTGTATTTTCTGGACCGATGAGTCAGATGGAGGCAGACCGATGGATTCAAAACATGGAGGATCACTTGGAGAATAACCTTGTAGTTGGAAATAATATAACCCAGCATGCTCTTCAGTGCTTTGAAAGAGGCGCTGCTACTTGGTGGAGGATGTACCAAACCATGAATGGATGGCAAGGAGTAACCACTTGGAAAGAATTTAAGTTGACTTTGCCAAAGTCTCAGTTTGTGTCCCAGAAATTGAAGCCTTATGGAAAGGATATGAAAAAAAAACTTGTGCATGCAAGCTTTGTGGAGAAATAGGACACAACCATAAAGAACACAAGGATGAATGCCCTAATTGTGAAGGAATTCACCCAGCTGAAGAATGCCCAACTAGGAAGATCACTTGTTTCTTGTGTGAAGGGACTACCCACTACCCTGCTCAGTGTCACATTTACCCCTTGGTACAAAGAACCATCCAACAGAAGAAACAAGCAATGAAAGGAGCCCTTATGGGAATTTTAGAAGAAACTGTGATGAAAGAAGAGGTGGAGGACACACCCAAAGAAGAACCAATTAAACCCTGCACCAAGTCTTGCTATTCATGTGGAGAAGAAGGACACATCTCCCAGAATTGTATGAATGGGGATCTAGTAGAATTCCCGATAGAGGAAGTAGAATATGACCCACAGGAGATAGAAGCCCTGATTGGAATGGAAAAGTCCAGGAAGAGATGTAGATTGGATACCAGGAAGGACCTGAGTCATATCACCTGTTATAGGTGCAAGGAGTCAGGGCACTACCTCAACAATTGCCCAAAAAGGAAACCTCGATACTTGTCAGAAGTAATATGTTTTAGTGGTAATGGAGCAGGGCACTTTGCCAGAGAATGCCCCAAGGAGAAGGAAACTTGTGCTAGGTAGTTGAGTTTGCAACAAAAGTAATGGAGTAGTAGAAGTGAGAACATTTTCTTGAGGTGTTGAGTTGAGACATGTAATGGAAAAGCGAGAGATTGTAATTAATTGAGAGTGAATAAAGTTGCATCGTTGGTACTGATATGGATTTTATAAGTTGTTACCCTATGGAGAAGAATTTTGACCATTTTTGAGGATATGAGAAATATGGTCTATGGAAGATTTGTGCATTTTAAGGGTGGTAGTACCTTGTAAGAACCCTTGACCCCTGGGAAAGATAAGGCTACTCCACTGAGTGGATTTCGGACAAAATGAATATGAATTTTGTCTCGATATGTGTGATACCCCAAGAGTATGTGGGATGAAGTTGGAGACCGTCAGTTGTTTGGACCAAAGGTGATCAAAGGAGTCAGAAGAGAATGTTAAGTTGATTCGAGATAGACTGAAGGTAGCTTAGTCCAGGCAGAAGAGTTATGTAGACTCAAAAACTCAAGGAGGTAGTCTATGAAATTGGAGACAGAGTATGTCTTCATGTGTTTCCCTCTGCGAGGAGTTAAACGAATTGGAGTTAAGGTAAAGTTAGCCCCGAGATTTGTAGGACCATACCGAGTTTTGGAGCGTATGAGAGAAGTGGCCTACAAGTTGGAGTTATCCGAAGGACTGTCAGGAGTTCAGGATGTGTTTCACGTTTCCCAGTTGAAGAAGTGCCATGCAGAGATGGCCAATATTCCCCTGTAAGGACGCTTGACCCTGGAAAGGATAATGATGTTCCACGAAGTGGAATACGGACTCCATAAGTATAAGTTTATATCTCGGTATGTGGGATAACCCACGAGGATGGGGAGATAAATTACTATTGGATATAAAGGAGGTATGATGTCGGAAATATGGATCAATGGAAACTCCATGATGAGTCTGAGTAATCATGTCCTAGATTGGTGCCAATATAAGGAACGACGACAATACAATTGGATGGATTTAAGAATACTAGGAAGTTGGAAGTTGGAACAATGATTAGTTGCCCGATGATAAGTTCAAGGACTACAAGTGATGAGATGTGCCATAACCCACAGGCCCCAGGACCTGCCAAGAAGCAAGCACACTCTTGCTGAAGGAAAAACCCTGGAAGAGGATATGCCTTATCGATAGACGATCCTATAGGAGTAACGCAAAACCTGAGAGTTGTGAAGGAACTATAGATGTTTGTTTGGCTTGCAGAATCTATGGAGTTATCCGAACTTGGTTCGTCGACAAGAGAAATTCTGCAATGCTTGTGAGGATGACCGAGTGTTAGAATGCGAGATTCGCTAAACTGTATACAAGGTAATGATTTGGGTGCGGGATGGATTGATCACCATACCGACTTACTCTTATTATTCGCCTTGCTATATGGGATGGTAAATCTGAGTGACTTGCCTATAGTAGAGAGACAATGATATTAAACCTTGTTAAACCTTAGAATGGTATAAGAATTTTTCCCTTGTACACGGCAGCTTTTAGCCAACCGTAGGTTATACGGTGAGGATCAACCCAGACCCATTTCCTGCAGGAGAAACCATAAATTGCTGACCACCATGAGATATCGATAGTTGTTTAGTTTTGGCGCCCGACCCGTCAGCTAAGAAGACCCAATCTCGGAATAACCTTACCAAGAGGAAAGGACAGAAGAATTGAGGAAAAGGTTATGCCACTACCGGAAGAGCCAGAGAAGGAATTTTCCGAGGATTTGAGAAGACCGACACTGTTAACAATATGGATGAAGTATATGAGTTTCGATGGAGCTGTAACCATGCTTCTAAGGGTGGTAGCACCCCAGACCCCGAAGACGATTGATGGATTTTTTAGGAGATCCCAACCCTAACCTATTTCTTTCTAGCCTCTCCGAATCTCGAGGACGAGATTCATTTTAAGGGTGGTAGGTTTGTAACATCCCAAAATTCTAAATTTTGGAATGTTATAATAAATAGATAGATTTGATTGATTGTCTGAAAGTGAGTGAATTCGAAACTTTTTGAAAGTTAAATGAGAGGGAATAAAAGGACTTTCCCAAACTTTCATATTTGCTTTCTGATCTCCATGAATTCAAATTATTTTCAAATACAAAACCCTTGAGCGAAGATGATATGACTTTTTCCATTTAAAAAAAATTAAATGAAAGGGTATTTGAAAATAATTGAATTTCATTTGGAAATATTTCAATTCATAAACTTCATGCAACTCAATGATTTTCACGAGAGAAGATAAAATGACTTCTTCAAATTATATGAAATATGAGTTGGGAGTTTCAAAGAATTAAATTCAAAATTCTTTTGGATTTATTTTCAATTTGGAGTTATTTGAGTTTTATTCAAATTATTTTTATCCAAAAATGTAATATATGGAAATTAGGGTAACATGATTCCCTACAATGGAAACTTGGAGAAAAATTAATTTGAAATCATTTTGGTATTTTTAAGATGATTTTAGTTGGATTTTATTAGACCAGTAGCACTCTTTGAATTATTTAAATATTTCTAGGTTTTATTTGACTTTATGAAAATGTCCATGTCGTAGAAAATAATTTTCTGAAAATTTTGATATATTATATGCCTATATAATATTTTATTTTATTTTGTTTTTCTCTCTTTCTTTGTCTGTGTTTATTTAAAAAAAAATCCCCTCACCAACTGGGCCGGCCCAGCTAGCCAGCCAGGCCACGGCCCAGCCGGCCCGACGCCGCGCCTCGCCCGTCTCCCAGCTCGGGACGGAGTCCCGAGCCACCACGCCGCGCCGCCGCCTCCGTGTCGCCGCCGACCTCCTCTTCCCCCTCCTCCACGCAAGCCTCTGCCCCCCCTCCTTATATACCCCGCCCGGTCCCACCTCTCTCTCTCCCCTCGCCGCCTCGAGCCGCATCGCGCCGCCGCCGCTGCCAACCACCGCCGCCGCAGTCGCGCTTCGCCGCCGCCCGCTGCTGCTGCTCGCGCCGCACTCCACCAGCGCCGCCGCCTCGCGCCGCCGCCGACGCCCGCACCTCGCCGAAGCCCCGTGCCACCGCTGCCGTTGCCGCGCCACGCCGGAGATCCACCGCAACCGCCGCCTCGCCTCGCTCGCCGGAGTTCGTCTCGCCGCAGCCGGTTTTCTTGCAAAAACCGTCAAACCGCCCTGACTGGTAAAAAAACCGTTACCCCGGTTCAAAACCGGTTTATTCGGTTAGTCCGGTTTTTGAAAAAAAAACTAGATTTGTTTTTTTAATTTTATTATTTAGAGAACGTTCTCTGTTTAGAACTAGTTAATGAACGTTCATTATTTAGATTTTTCGTTTTTCTTTTTATTTTCGGCCAGGGACCTATCTGTGATGATTTTATTTGCAGAATAGCCCCTGATCTTCAAAACACCGTAACTTTTTACTCGTTAGTCCAAATCCAACGAAACCAACGCCCACGTCTTCGTTATGATCTCCTCTATCCAGTAATCCAACCCCAACATGTTTTTTAAAATTTTAAAATTTGAATTAGATCAGATTTGAATTTAAACTTCTTTTGATCATATCTTTTTATCCGTAACTCCGTTTGAGTTGATTCTTTTTGCAAATCGACGCTCTTGACCTAAACATTCTAATAAGGCCAAATTCACATAATATTGGTACTGTTAGAAATTGTTTTATGTTGCAAGAGTTATTTGCTTGGTTTTGATGTTTCCGAATCGTCTTCTTCGATCTTTCTGATGTTTTGAGTGATTGCTTATGTGTGGTTACTATTGCTTGCTTACGATAGATTGACCGGAGTGTGACGAGTAGATCTATCAAGAGTTTTTGAGTGCGAATCATCTTCATCAACATTGCAGGCAAGTTCACACTTTGATCATACCCTTTCTACAACCCAGTTTTTATTGCATTAGATCAATCCTCACACATTGCAATGATTAGGATCTAATTAAATTGTGGGATGGGAAGTAGATGAGGTAGTACCTATTACCTGTTTTTATCAAACCTTTGGGAGTTACTTCTACGTTTGCTTATTATGCCATGCTATGCTAGTAGACGTGGATTGGGTGAGTGATATCCATGACAGATGTGAGATTGATAATTAAGGGTTTATTTAAGGTGGCAACCTAACACACATCTGGGTGGATTGAGGCACCTGGGGTTACCAGGACTTGCCTGTTTTTTTGGACCGCCACCCAGGCTCAAAGGGATCATGAGATTATTCATACTAGAAACTTCCGTGTGCAGCCACAAGCCATTATGGGCTCTGGCATAGTTGACTAAGTTGTGCGAACTCTTACAGTGGTAGACTAGCAGATGTAGGGGATGTAGGTGGTACGGTCTACCCGATCGTAAGGTGCTAGCGCTTCTGAAAGACTATGTCTCGGTCATCCGTTTCTCAAACACCCTGTAGTGCGAGAAACCAAACGGAGGCGATCGAGTCTTGTGGGGAAAAGTGCGCAAACCTCTGCAGAGTGTATAAACTAATCATGATTAGCCGTGTCCCCGGTTATGGACATCTTGAGTATCTAGTTCTTGGATTATCCTGTTGATCTCATCACGTTACTTTAAATGAATATTGTTGGGTTTAATGATGTTACTTAATTGGGATTGAGAATGCTGTCAACCATTCTCAATGTTCAACAACCACCATGATAGTTAAATAAAATTTATTCCTTTGAAGTAGGGAAAAATTGGCTTTACGCAAAAACCTTATAACCATAGAGCTTTTCCACTAGCCAAATATGCATGTAGTGATAGCCTTTATTCATCATTCTCTATGGTGTGAATTTGCCAGTACATTCAAAGTACTGACCCGTTTCGGGCTGCAACGTCTCATGTTGCAGGTTTCTTACGACTAGTAAGTGATACGTTAGGGTTACGATTTCTACACTCAACTTTGCCGTTGGTGTTGATGGGAATCCACAACCTTGTTGCTTCCGCTATATGGATTGAGGTAATAGTATTTACGTTACTTTATACATGTGATTTACCTCTGTTATAAATCCTTCGAGTATTGTGTGTGTCAGCATACCGATCCAAGGATGACACTTAAGCACAGAGACTTGACCCATTCGGGTCGGGTCGCTACATAAGTGGTAACAGATAGTTTTGTGATAAGATAATTTGTAACGAGCAACAAGTAACAACAGTAAATAAAGTGCAGCAAGGTGGCCCAATCCTTTTTGTAGCGAAGGACAAGCCTCGACAAACTCTTATATAAGGAAAAGCGCTCCCGAGGACACATGGGAATATCGTCAAGCTAGTTTTCATCACGTTCATATGATTCGCGTTCGGTACTTTGATAATTTGACATGTGGGTGGACCGGTGCTTGGGTACTGTTCTTACTTGAACAAGCATCCCACTTATGATTAACCTCTATTGCAAGCATCCGGAACTACAACAAAAGTATTAAGGTAAACCTAACCATAACATGAAACATATGGATCCAAAACAGCCCCTTACGAAGCAACGCATAAACTAGGGTTTAAGCTTCTGTCACTCTAGCAACCCATCATCGACTTATTACTTCCCAATTCCTTCCTCTAGGCCCAAATAATGGTGAAGTGTTATGTAGTCGACGTTCACATAACACCACTAGAGGCTAGACAACATACATCTCATCAAACTATCGAACGAATACCAAATTCACATGACTACTAATAGCAAGACTTCTCCCTTGTCCTCAGGAACAAACGTAACTACTCACAAAGCATAAGCATGTTCATAATCAGAGGGGTATTAATATGTATATAGGATCTGAACATATGATCTTCCACCAATTAAACTAACTAGCATCAACTACAAGGAGTAATTAACACTACTAGCACCAATCCCGGACTTGGAGACAAGAATTGGATACAAGAGATGAACTAGGGTTTTGAGATGAGATGGTGCTGATGAAGATGTTGGTGGAGATTGACCTCTCCTGATGAGAGGAGCGTTGGTGATGACGATGGCGATGATTTCCCCTCCTGGAGGGAAGTTTCCCCGGCAGAACAGCTCTACCGGAGATCTAGATTGGATCCGCCAAGGTTCCGCCTCGTGGCGGCGGAGTTTCGTCCCGAAAGGTTGCTTCTTATTTTTTTCTCGACGAAAGCCTTCATATACGAGAAGATGGTCATCGGAGAGCCACCAGGGGGCCCACGAGGAAGGGGGCGCACCCTAGGGGGGCGCCCCCCACCCTCGTGAGAAGGGTGTGTGCCCCCTGGTCTTCATCTTTGGGGAGGATTTTTTTATTATAAGGTATTCAGTGGAGTTTCAGGACTTTTGGAGTTGTGCAGAATAGGTCTCTAATATTTGCTCCTTTTCCAGCCCAGAATTCCAGCTGCCGGCATTCTCCCTCCTTATGTAAACCTTGAAAAATAAGAGAGAATAGCCACAAGTATTGTGACATAATGTGAAATAACAGCCCATAATGCAATAAATATCGATATAAAAGCATGATGCAAAATGGACGTATCAACTCTCCCATGCTTAGACCTCGCTTGTGCTCAAGCGAAAGCCGATAACAATAAATATGTTCCCATGTTTAGAGGTAGAGGCGTCGATAAAAATAAAGTACGGGCATGAAGGCATCATGATTATTCTCCTAACAACAACATATATAGATATTGTCATATGATTAATTATGTTCAAGTGATGATCTATTCACAATGCAAAAGTATGAATCAAAAACCTTATTGAGAACCAACAAACTATAATCTCAGTCATTGAAGCAATTGCAATTTATCATAACATCAGAAAGAGTGTATGTCAGAGCTAAAAAGCAAGTCCACATACTCAACTATCATCTAGTCCTTCATAATTGCTAACACTCGCGTAATACTTGTGGTTACGGAGTTTTAATCGGACACAGAGAAAGATAGGGGCTTATAGTTTCGCCCCACAACCTGTTACCTCAAGGGTAATGTCAACAATAATAACTCATGCTCCCCTACATCCAATTAGATATATCTATCAAGATCTTTTCCAACACACTGTGCTTGCCAAAGGATAAAATGAAAAAGGGAGAGGTGATGATCACCATGACTCTAGCATAAGGTAGAAGATAATAATAAAAGATAGGCCCTTCGCAGAGGGAAGCAGAGGTTGCCATGCGCTTTTATGGTTGGATGTACAAAATCTTAATGCGAAAGAATGTCACTTTATATTGCCCCTGTGATATGAACCTTTATTATGCAGTCTGTCCCTTTTATTACTTCCACATCACAAGATCATATAAAGCTTATTTCTCCCACACCAATCAATCATACATATTTAGAGATCAATTTTTATTTCTTTGCACCGATGAAAACTTACTTGAAGGATCTTATTCAATCCATAGGTAGATATGGTGGACTCTAATGGCAAAATTGGTTTAAGGGTATTTGGAAGCACAAGTAGTATCTCTACTTGGTGCTGAGAATTTGGCTAGCATAGGGGGAAAGGCAAGCTCAACATGTTGGATGATCCATGACAACATACTTTATCTCAGATATAAGAAAACATAACCCATTATGTTGTCTTCCTTGTCCAACATCAACTCTTTAGCATGTCATATTTTGATGAGTGCTCCCAATCATAAAAGATGTCAATAATACTATATTTACATGTGAAACCACTCTTTCCTTATTAGTTCCTATTAATTACAACAATGACCAAAGCTATGTGTGCCAACTCCCAACAACTTTTAATCATCACACTCTTTCCATGTGAAGTCATTACTATCAATAAGATCAATATGAACTTTTGTTTCTTCTTATTCTTTTTCTCTTTTCTTTTATTCACCCAAGATCATAGCAAGAAACTCAAGCCCTTGACTCAACACTAATCTTTATTATATAGCTCATAGACTCAATTACATATAAGGATCATAAGGCAAAACTCGTGACTAGATCATACTAAGAACTTTTATTCTACTAGATCAAAATATTACCAAAAGGATCAAACTAAGAAAAAATGGTAAAGATAGAAGTGATGGTGATACGATACCGGGGCACTCCCCCAAGTTTGGCAGTTGCCAAGTGGAGTGCCCATACCAGCTACTCAATTCTTCTTTGTTGGTGGAGACAGTGGTGATTTTGTTGATGGCGTAGGCTTCTTCCTTAATTTGCGCTTGAGGACAAAATTTTGGTCCCTTAGGTCCTCGATCTCTTGCTCCAAGCTCAGTATCTTTTTGCATAGTTCCTGCTTGTTCTCCCGCAAGAGGTGAAAAGGGATAAACTCGATCTTAGGTTTCTTTACCCTATCCGGGAGGCTTGACCCTTTGAACTCCACAGGCATGTCCCCATATTGAGGTAGTGGGACTTCATCTTCATCTGAGCTCGTCTCCTCCTTTCCCTTGGGTTCATAGTCTTCTTCTTCTTCCGTAGACCAAACACAATGCTCCACATCCCCATAGACCTTAGGATCTGCAAGGTAATCAGCCACATAGCTTTCTCCTTCCGAATGATGGGACGACATGTTGCTCTGTCTGCAGCAGGACAACTCAAAACAAAGACAAGGGATTTTTGCATGATACGGGAGTCAAAACCTTCGGGAGATTATATAATGAATTTTTACCGACCAAAATACGTACCGTGCAAGAAAACGGAGTCAGGAGAGCACACGAGGTGCCCACGAGGTAGGGAAGCGCGCCCATGGGGGTAGGGCACGCCCTCCACCCTCGTGGGGCCCTCGTGTCCTTCCCGGACTACTACTTAATTTTCTATTTTTCTAAATATTCCAAAACGGAGAAATATTGCCTTAAAATTGTTTTGGAGTTGGTTTACTTACCGTACCACATACCTATTCCTTTTCGGAGTCTGAAACGTTCTAGAAAGTGTCCCTTATGTATTCCTCCGGGGTTACGGTTTCAATAATATTGGTTTCAATATTTATGGGATTACCTGAGATATAATGTTTAATTCTCTGAATGTTTACCACCTTCGGATTTGTGCCTTCGAAGTTGTTGATTTTGATGGCACCGGAACGATAGACCTCCTCGATAACATAGGGGCCTTTCCATTTAGAGAGAAGTTTTCCTGCAAAAAATCTTAAACGAGAGTTTTATGGCAATACATAATCACCTACATTAAACTCACGCTTTTGTATCCTTTTGTCATGCCATCTTTTAACCTTTTCTTTAAACAACTTGGCATTTTCATAAGCTTGGGTTGTCCATTCATCAAGTGAGCTAATATCAAATAACCTCTTTTCACCGGCAAGTTTAAAATCATAGTTGAGCTCTTTAATAGCCCAATATGCCTTATGTTCTAGTTCGAGAGGTATGTGACATGCTTTTCCATATACCATTTTATACGGAGACATACCCATAGGATTTTTATATGCAGTTCTATAGGCCCATAATGCATCATCAAGTTGGAATAGCTTCTACCCACTTAGTAACATAGTCAACAGCAACTAAAATATGTGTGTATCCATTAGAGGCAGGAAAAGGTCCCATATAATCAAAGGACCAAACATCAAATGGTTCAATAACAAGTGAATAATTCATAGGCATTTCTTGATGTCTACTAATATTACCAATTCTTTGACATTCATCACAAGATAGGACAAACTTACGGGCATCCTTGAACAGAGTAGGCTAATAAAAAATCGGATTGCAATACCTTATGTGCAGTTCTATCTCCCGCGTGATGTCCTCCATAAGTTTCGGAGTGGCACTTTCGTAGGATCTGTTCCTGTTCATGCTCAGGTACACAACTTCTAATAACACCATCTACTCCTTCTTTATAAAGGTGTGGGTCATCCCAAAAGTAATGTCTCAAATCATAGAAGAACATTTTCTTTTGTTGGTATGTGAAGCTAGGTGGTATAAATTTAGCAACTATGTAATTATGATAATCAGCATACCAAGGGGTATTACGAGAAGTACTTATGACATTTAATTGTTCATCAGGAAAGGTATCATCAATAGGTAGTGGGTCATCAAGAACATTCTGTAACCTAGATAAGTTGTCTGCAACGGGGTTCTCAGCACCTTTTCTATCAACAATATGCAAATCAAATTCTTGCAGCAAGAGAACCCATCTAATAAGTCTAGGTTTAGCATCTTTCTTCTCCATAAGATATTTAATAGCAGCATGATCTGTGTGGATAGTTACTTTAGAATCAAAAATATAAGGTCTGAACTTATCACAAGCAAATACAACTGCTAAAAGTTCTTTTTCAGTTGTAGCATAATTTCTTTGAGCATTGTCTAGAGTCTTACTAGCATAATGGATAACATTTAATTTCTTATCAACTCTTTGCCCTAGAACAACACCTACAACATAATCGCTAGCATCACACATAATTTCAAAGGGTAAATTCCAATCAGGTGGCTGAACAATAGGTGCAGAGACTAATGCTTTCTTAAGTATTTCAAATGCCTCTACACAATCATCATCAAAGACAAATGGTATATCTTTTTGTAATAAATTAGTCAGAGGCCGAGAAATTTTTGAGAAGTCCTTAATGAACCTCCTATAAAATCTGGCATGACCATGGAAACTTCTTATACCTTTGATGTCCTTGGGACATGGCATCCTTTCAATAGCATCAACCTTGGCTTTATCTACTTCAATACCTCTTTCAGAAACTTTATGCCCCAAGACAATACCCTCATTAACCATAAAGTGGCACTTTTCCCAATTCAAGACAAGATTAGTTTCTTCACATCTCTGCAAAACTTGATCAAGATTGCTCAAGCAATCATCAAAAGAAGATCCATAGACGGAAAAGTCGTCGATGAAACCTCACAAATCTTTTCACAAAAGTCAGAGAATATAGCCATCATGCATCTTTGAAAGGTATCAGGTGCATTACATAAACCAAAAGGCATACGTCTATAAGCAAAAGTACCAAAAGGGCATGTAAAAGTAGTCTTTGATTGATCTTTAGCCGACATAGGTATTTGAGAGAAACCAGAATAACCATCTAGAAAGCAGTAATGTGTATGATTGCATAATCTTTCTAGCATTTGATCAATAAAAGGTAAGGGGTAATGATCTTTCTTAGTAGCCTTATTTAATTTGTGGAAATCAATTACCATCCTATAACCTGTAATAGTTCTTTGTGGAATCAATTCATCTTTATCATTAGGAACAACAGTAATACCTCCCTTCTTAGGGACACAATGAACAGGACTTACCCACTGACTCTCAGTGTCGGTGTACTAAAGTAGGGGTACCCTTAGTACCCCGAACTTGTAAACGGGCAGTCGCAGCGTCCCGTGGCAAGGCCTGCCAGGTCACCGCCAAGATCCTCCGTGGTCCCTTTGAAGACCATTCAAGAACAAAGTACTCAAGACAAGACCCCGGCAAGAGGAGCTTGCCGGGAAGAAGGCGAGACCCCGGCAAGAGGAGCTTGCCGGGAAGGCCATCAGAAGCATCCCGAGGCCCCGGCAAGAGGCGCTTGCCGGGAAGGCCGTCCAAGGCATTCCAAGGAACTTGCCGCAGTGCGCTACGCGCCCCGACAAGGCCCGGTGAGCGACAAGCTCCCGGAAGCGACAAGACGACGGCCGCGGCAAGGCGCTTGCCGCGGCAAGCCCCCACTCCACGCCCGCGCTCCAGCACATCCACCCACGTGTCGCTCCGGGGCCCCTCCCGAGCGCACGTGGCAGGAGGCTGTGCAGCTAGGGGCATGCGGTTGCACGCAGGCGCTGACAAGACAACCATCGTGGCAAGACGGTGGCGTCCCTAGCGGTCCCTCTCGGTGCTGTCTAGGCGACACAGACGGGCATTTAATGCCCTTGTCCCCTGCCGTCAGGGTTAGGTATGATAGCACTATAGCAGCTAGCTGTGCCTACTACAGCACCTAGCTGTGCCTATCCACGGCACCTTTTCCACTTTTGCCCTCCGTTGCCCTATGTCGGTAACCCCTTGAGCATATAAAAGGAGGCCCGGGGCAACGTAGAGGGGGGTCGTCCATCTCGAGAGCTCTCGCGAGGTTCAGCAATTCCACACACTCACGCTCGCTCCCGAGCTAGAAATCAATACCAATCCACAAAGCAGGAGTAGGGTTTTACGCATCCGTGCGGCCCGAACCTGGGTAAATCGCTCGCGTGCTTCGTCTCGATTTACTCCTCGCACGACCAACCGCCCGCTTGCTTCGCCTCGATCTGCTCTTTGCGCGACCTCCGCCCCCCGCCGAACCAAAAGGGACCCGGTCCGCCGGTCCCATAGGTGCCCGTGGATCAGAAACCCCGGCAATCAGCAACAGGATAAATTATACCTACCTCTAGAAGCTTTAGTATTTCTTTTCTTACCACTTCTTTCATTTTAGGATTCAGACGTCATTGAGGATCACGAACTGGTTTGGCATCTGCTTCCAAATTTATTTTATGTTGACATAGAGTGGGACTAATGCCCTTAAGATCATCAAGAGTATATCCAATAGCAGCACAGTGCTTCTTCAGAGTTTTCATTAATCTTTCTTCTTCATGCTCTGAAAGGTTAGCACTAATAATAATAGGATATATCTTCCTTTCATCAAGATAAGCATATTTAAGATTATCAGGCAACGGTTTAAGCTCAAACACGGGATCACCCTTAGGTGGAGGAGGATCCCCTAGGATTTTAATAGGCAAACTGTGGTTCAGCATAGGTTCCTGTTTAAACAATACTTCATCTATTTCCCTTGTTTCATTCATAAACATATCATTCTCATGGTCTAGCAAATATTGTTCTAAAGGATCACTAGGTGGTACGGCAATAGAAGCAAGACCAATAATTTCATCCTTACTAGGCAATTCTTCTTCACGGTGTTGTTTACTCAATTTAGAGAAATTAAACTCATGAGTCATATCATCCAAGCCAATAGTAACAACATTCTTTTCGCAGTCTATCCTAGCATTAACTGTATTCAAGAAGGGTCTACCAAATATAATGGGACAAAATCTATCTTGTGGGGAACTAAGAACAAGAAAATCAGCAGGATATTTAGTTTTCCCGCACAAGACTTCAACATCTGTAACAATTCCCATTACTGAAATAGTATCTCTATTAGCAAGTTTAATTGTGACATCAATAT
Organism: Triticum urartu; assembly: GCF_003073215.2. Taxonomy (NCBI): domain Eukaryota; kingdom Viridiplantae; phylum Streptophyta; class Magnoliopsida; order Poales; family Poaceae; genus Triticum; species Triticum urartu. The sequence continues at coordinate 229,170,709 of NC_053022.1, forward strand.
CTTCTAACTCAACAGGTGCAATTTCATGCTTGATTTCATTATACAAGTCATAAGGTATAACGCTAGCACTAGCACCCATATCACATAAGCCATGATAACAATGATCTCCTATTTTAACAGAAATAACAGGCATGCCTACCACAGGTCTATGTTTATCTTTAGCACAAGGTTTAGCAATTCTAGCAGTTTCACCGCAGAACTGAATAACATGCCCATCAATATTATCAGACAAGAGCTCTTTAACAATAGCAATATTAGGTTCAACTTTAACTTGCTCAGGAGGTGTATATGTTTTAATATTGCTTTTAAGAACCACAGTTGAAGCTTTAGCATGATCCTTTATTCTAAGAGGGAAAGGTGGTTTCTCAACATAAGAAGTAGGAACAATAGGATCATTATAAGTGATAGTATTTTCTTCAACTTTAATAGGTGCAGCTACTTTTACTTCTATGGGAGGATGATATTTAAACCACTTCTCCTTAGGGAGATCAACATAAGTAGCAAAAGATTCACAGAAAGAAGCTACTATCTCAAAATCTAGTCCATATTTAGTGCTAAACTTACGGAAAATTTCGGTATCCATAAAAGATTTAACACAATCAAACTTAGGTGTCATACCTGACTCCTTACCATTGTCGAGGTCCAAATCTTCAGAGTTGCATTTAATTCTATCCAATAAATCCCATTTGAATTCAACAGTCTTCATCATAAAAGAGCCAGCACAAGAAGTATCAAGCATGGTGCGATTTTTATCAGAAAGCCGAGCATAAAAATTTTGAATAATCATTTCGCTTGAGAGCTCATGATTGGGGCATGAATATAACATTAATTTAAGCCTCCTCCAAGCTTGAGCGATGCTTTCTCCTTCGCGAGGCCAAAAATTATATATATAATTGCGATCACGATGAACAAGATGCATAGGGTAATACTTTTGATGAAATTCCAATTTCAATCTTCTATAGTTCCATGATCTCATATCATCACATAGCCTATACCATATCAATGCGTCTCCCTTCAAATATAAAGGGAATACTTTCTTCTTAGCAACATCATCGGGTATACCTGCAAGCTTAAATAATCCACAAACTTCATCCACATATATTAGGTTTTCATCAGGATTACTTTCCATAGTAACAAGTGACAGTAAATTTCAGCACACTATATAAATTTTTCCTTACCAAATTCCACCTACCAAAGGCGCTTCACTCCCCGGCAACGGCATCAGAAAAGAGTCTTGATGACCCACAAGTATAGGGGATCTATCATAGTCCTTTCGATAAGTAAGAGTATCGAACCCAACGAGGAGCAGAAGGAAATGATAAACAGTTTTCAGCAAGGTATTCTCTGCAAGTACTGAAATAAGTGGTAACAGATAGTTTTGTGATAAGATAATTTGTAACGAGCAACAAATAACAAAAGTAAATAAAGTGCATCAAGGTGGCCCAATCCTTTTTGTAGCAAAGGACAAGCCTCGACAAACTCTTATATAAGAAAAGCGCTCCCGAGGACACATGGGAATATCATCAAGCTAGTTTTCATCACGTTCATATGATTCGCGTTCGGTACTTTGATAATTTGACATGTGGGTGGACCGGTGCTTGGGTACTGTTCTTACTTGAACAAGCATCCCACATATGATTAACCTCTATTGCAAGCATCCGGAACTACAACAAAAGTATTAAGGTAAACCTAACCATAACATGAAACATATGGATCCAAAACGGCCCCTTACGAAGCAACGCATAAACTAGGGTTTAAGCTTCTGTCACTCTAGCAACCCATCATCTACTTATTACTTCCCAATGCCTTTCCTCTAGGCCCAAATAATGGTGAAGTGTTATGTAGTCGAACGTTCACATAACACCACTAGAGGCTAGACAACATACATCTCATCAAAATATCGAACGAATACCAAATTCACATGACTACTAATAGCAAGACTTCTCCCTTGTCCCCAGGAACAAACGTAACTACTCACAAAGCATAAACATGTTCATAATCAGAGGGGTATTAATATGCATATAGGATCTGAACATATGATCTTCCACCAATTAAACCAACTAGCATCAACTACAAGGAGTAATTAACACTACTAGCAACCTACTAGCACCAATCCCGGACTTGGAGACAAGAATTGGATACAAGAGATGAACTAGGGTTTTGAGATGAGATGGTGCTGATGAAGATGTTGATGGAGATTGCCCTCTCCCGATGAGAGGAGCGTTGGTGATGACGATGGCGATGATTTCCCCCTCCGGGAGGGAAGTTTCCCCGGCAGAACAGCTCTGCCGGAGCTCTAGATTGGATCCGCCAAGGTTCCGCCTCGTGGCGAGTTTCGTCCCGAAAGGTTGCTTTTATTTTTTTTCTCGACGAAAGACTTCATATAGGAGAAGATGGTCATCGGAGAGCCACCAGGGGGCCCACGAGGTAGGGGGCGCGCCCTAGGGGGGGCGCCCCACCCTCGTGAGAAGGGTGTGGGCCCCCTGGTCTTCATCTTTGCGAGGATTTTTCATTATTTATTATAAGGTATTCCGTGGAGTTTCAGGACTTTTGGAGTTGTGCAGAATAGGTCTCTAATATTTGCTCCTTTCAGCCCAGAATTCCAGCTGCCGGCATTCTCCCTCCTTATGTAAACCTTGTAAAATAAGAGAGAATAGCCATAAGTATTGTGACATAATGTGAAATAACAGCCCATAATGCAATAAATATCGATATAAAAGCATGATGCAAAATGGACGTATCAACTCCCCCAAGCTTAGACCTCGCTTGTCCTCAAGCGAAAGCCGATAACAATAAATATGTCCTCATGTTTAGAGGTAGAGGTGTCGATAAAAATAAAATACGGACATGAGGCATCATGATTATTCTCATAACAGCAACAATATAGATTGTCATATGATTACTTATGTTCAAGTGATGATCTATTCACAATGCAAAAGTATGAATCAAAACCTTATTGAGAACGAACAAACTATAATCTCAGTCATTGAAGCAATTGCAATTTATCATAACATCAGAAAGAGTATATGTCAGAGCTAAAAAGTAAGTCCACATACTCAACTATCATCTAGTCCTTCATAATTGTAACACTCGCGCAATACTTGTGGTTACAGAGTTTTAATCGGACACAAAGAAAGATAGGGGCTTATAGTTTCGCCCCACAACCTTTTACCTCAAGGGTAATGTCAACAATAACAACTCATGCTCCCCTACATCCAATTAGATACATCTATCAGGATCTTTTCCAACACACTGTGGTTGCCAAAGGATAAAATGAAAAAGGGAGAGGTGAAGATCACCATGACTCTAGCATAAGGTAGAAGATAATAATAAAAGATAAGCCCTTCGCAGAGGGAAGCAGAGGTTGACATGCGCTTTTATGGTTGGATGTACAAAATCTTAGTGCGAAAGAACGTCACTTTATATTGCCCCTTGTGATATGAACCTTTATTATGCAGTCCGTCACTTTTATTACTTCCACATCACAAGATTGTATAAAGCTTATTTCTCCCACACCAATCAATCATACATATATAGAGAGCAATTTTTATTGCTTTGCACCGATGACAACTTACTTAAAGGATCTTATTCAATCCATAGGTAGATATGGTGGGCCCTCAAGGCAAAACTGGTCTAAGGGTATTTGGAAGCACAAGTAGTATCTCTACTTGGTGCTAAGAATTTGGATAGCATGAGGGGGAAAGGCAAGCTCAACATGTTGGATGATCCATGACAACACACTTTATCTCAGATATAAGAAAACATAACCCATTATGTTGTCTTCCTTGTCCAACATCAACTCTTTAGCATGTCATATTTTGATGAGTCCTCCCAATCATAAAAGATGTCAATAATAGTATATTTATATGTGAAACCTCTCTTTCCTTATTAGTTCCTATTAATTGCAACGATGACCAAAGCTATGTCTGCTAACTCCCAACAACTTTTAATAATCGCACTCTTTCTATGTGAAGTCATTACTGTCAATAAGATCAATATGAACTTTTGTTTCTTCTTATTCTTTTTCTCATTTCTTTTGTTCACCCAAGATCATAGCAGGAAAATCAAGCCCTTGACTCAACACTAATCTTTATTATATAGCTCACAGACTCAATTACATAGAAGGATCATAAAGCAAAACTCATGACGAGATCATACTAAGAACTTTTATTCTACTAGATAAAAATATTACCAAAAGGATCGAACTAAGAAAAATGGTAAAGATAAAAGTGATGGTGATACGATACCGAGGCACTCCCCCAAGCTTGGCAGTTGCCAAGTGGAGTGCCCATACCAGATACTCAATTCTTCTTTGTTGGTGGAGACGGTGGTGATTTTGTTGATGACGTAGGCTTCTTCCTTAATTTGTGCTTGAGGACAGAATTTTGGTCCCTTAGGTCCTCGATCTCCTGCTCCAAGCTCAGTATCTTTTTGCATAGTTCCTGCTTGTTCTCCTGCAAGAGGCGAAAAGGGATAAACTCGATCTTAGGTTTCTTTACCCTATCCGGGAGGCTTGACTTTTTGAACTCGACATGCATGTCCCCATATTGAGGTAGTGGGACTTCATCTTCATCTGAGCTCGTCTCCTCCTTTCCCTTGGGTTCATAGTCTTCTTCTTCTTCTGTAGTCCAACCACAATGCTCCACATCCCCATAGACCTTAGGATCTGCAAGGTAATCAACCACATAGCTTTCTCCTTCCGAATCATGGGACGACATGTTGCTTTGTCTGCAGGATAGCTCAAAACAAAGACAAGGGATTTTTGCGTGATACGGGAGTCAAAACCTTCGGGAGATTATATAATGAATTTTTACCGACCAAAATATGTACCATGCAAGAAAACGGAGTCCGGAGAGCACACGAGGTTCCCACGAGGTAGGGGGGCGCGCCCTCCACCCTCGTGGGGCCCTCGTGTCCATCCCGGACTGCTACTTAATTTTCTATTTTTCTAAATATTCCAAAACAGAGAAATATTGCCTTAAAAATTGTTTTCGAGTCGGTTTACTTACCGTACCACATACCTATTCCTTTTCGGAGTCTGAAACATTCTGGAAAGTGTCCCTTATGTATTCCTCCAGGGTTACGGTTTCAATAATATTGGTTTCAATATTTATGGGATTACCTGAGATATAATGTTTAATTCTCTGACCGTTTACCACCTTCGGATTTGTCCCTTCGAAATTGTTGATTTTTATGACACCGGAACGATAGACCTCCTCGATAACATAGGGGCCTTCCCATTTAGAGAGAAGTTTTCCAGCAAAAAATCTTAAACGAGAGTTGTATAGCAATACATAATCACCTACAATAAACTCACGCTTTTGTATCCTTTTGTCATGCCATCTTTTAACCTTTTCTTTAAACAACTTGGCATTTTCATAAGCTTGGGTTGTCCATTCATCAAGTGAGCTAATATCAAATAACCTCTTTTCACCGGCAAGTTTAAAATCATAGTTGAGCTCTTTAATAGCCCAATATGCCTTATGTTCTAGTTCGAGAGGTATGTGACATGCTTTTCCATATACCATTTTATACGGAGACATACCCATAGGATTTTTATATGCAGTTCTATAGGCCCATATTGCATCATCAAGTTTCTTGGACCAATTCTTTCTAGACCTATTGACAGTCTTTTGCAAAATTAATTTAAGTTCTCTATTACTCAATTCTACTTGACCACTAGACTGTGGGTGATAAGGAGATGCAATTCTATGATTGACGTCATATTTAGCAAGCATTTACGTAAAGAACCATGAATAAAATGTGAACCACCATCAGTCATTAAATATCTAGGGACTCCAAACCTCAGAAAAATAACTTCTTTAAGCATTTTAATATAAGTGTTATGATCAGCACTACTAGTTGGAATAGCTTCTACCCACTTAGTAACGTAGTCCACAGCAACTAAAATATGTGTGTATCCATTAGAGGCAGGAAAAGGTCCCATATAATCAAAGACCCAAACATCAAATGGTTCAATAACAAGTGAATAATTCATAGGCATTTCTTGACGTCTACTAATATTACCAATTCTTTGACATTCATCACAAGATAGGACAAACTTACGGGCATCCTTGAACAGAGTAGGCTAATAAAAAATCAGATTGCAATACCTTATGTGTAGTTCTATCTCCCGCGTGATGTCCTCCATAAGTTTCGGAGTGGCACTTGCGTAGGATCTGTTCCTGTTCATGCTCAGGTACACAACTTCTAATAACACCATCTACTCCTTCTTTATAAAGGTGTGGGTCATCCCAAAAGTAATGTCTGAAATCATAGAAGAACTTTTTCTTTTGTTGGTATGTGAAGCTAGGTGGTATAAATTTAGCAACTGTGTAATTATGATAATCAGCCTACCAAGGGGTATTACGAGAAGTACTTATGACATTTAATTGTTCATCAGGAAAGGTATCATCAATAGGTAGTGGGTCATCAAGAACATTCTGTAACCTAGATAAGTTGTCTGCAACGGGGTTCTCAGCACCTTTTCTATCAACAATATGCAAATCAAATTCTTGCAGCAAGAGAACCCATCTAATAAGTCTAGGTTTAGCATCTTTCTTCTCCATAAGATATTTAATAGCAGCATGATCAGTGTCGATAGTTACTTTAGAATCAACAATATAAGGTCTGAACTTATCACAAGCAAATACAACTGCTAAAAGTTCTTTTTTAGTAGTAGCATAATTTCTTTGAGCATTGTCTAGAGTCTTACTAGCATAATGGATAACATTTAATTTCTTATCAACTCTTTACCCTAGAACAACACCTACAACATAATCGCTAGCATCACACATAATTTCAAAGGGTAAATTCCAATCAGGTGGCTGAACAATAGGTGCAGAGACTAATGCTTTCTTAAGTATTTCAAATGCCTCTACACAATCATTATCAAAGACAAATGGTATATCTTTTTGTAATAAATTAGTCAGAGGCCGAGAAATTTTTGAGAAGTCCTTAATGAACCTCCTATAAAATCCGGCGTGACCAAGGAAACTTCTTATACCTTTGATGTCCTTGGGACATGGCATCCTTTCAATAGCATCAACCTTGGCTTTATCTACTTCAATACCTCTTTCAGAAACTTTATGCCCCAACACAATACCCTCATTCACCATAAAGTGGCACTTTTCCCAATTCCAGACAAGATTAGTTTCTTCACATCTCTGCAAAACTCGATCAAGATTGCTCAAGCAATCATCAAAAGAAGATCCATAGAAGGAAAAGTCGTCGATGAAAACCTCACAAATCTTTTCACAAAAGTCAGAGAATATAGCCATCATGCATCTTTGAGAGTTATCAGGTGCATTACATAAACCAAAAGGCATACGTCTGTAAGCAAAAGTACCAAAAGGGCATTTTAAAGTAGTCTTTGATTGATCTTTAGCCGACACAAGTATTTGAGAGAAACCAGAATAACCATCTAGAAAGTAGTAATGTGTATGTTTGCATAATCTTTCTAGCATTTGATCAATAAAAGGTAAGGGGTAATGATCTTTCTTAGTAGCCTTATTTAATTTGCAGAAATCAATTACCATCCTATAACCTGTAATAATTCTTTGTGGAATCAATTCATCTTTATCATTAGGAACAACTGTAATACCTTCCTTCTTAGGGACACAATGAACAGGACTTACCCACTGACTATCAGCAACGGGATAAATTATACCTGCCTCCAGAAGCTTTAGTATTTCTTTTCTTACCACTTCTTTCATTTTAGGATTCAGACGTCATTGAGGATCACAAACTGGTTTGGCATCTGCTTCCAAATTTATTTTATGTTGACATAGAGTGGGACTAATGCCCTTAAGATCATCAAGAGTATATCCAATAGCAGCACGGTGCTTCTTCAGAGTTTTCAATAATCTTTCTTCTTCATGCTCTGGAAGGTTAGCACTAATAATAACAGGATATATCTTCTTTTCATCAAGATAAGCATATTTAAGATTATCAGGCAACGGTTTAAGCTCAAACACGGGATCACCCTTAGGTGGAGGAGGATCCCCTAGGATTTCAACAGGAAAATTGTGTTTCAGCATAGGTTCTTGTTTAAAGAATACTTCATCTATTTCCCTTCTTTCATTCATAAACATATCATTCTCATGGTCTAGCAAATATTGTTCTAAAGGATCACTAGCAGGTACGACAATAGAAGCAAGACCAATAATTTCATCCTTACTAGGCAATTCTTCTTCACGGTGTTGTTTACTAAATTTAGAGAAATTAAACTCATGAGTCATATCATCCAAGCCAATAGTAACAACATTCTTTTCGTAGTCTGTCCTAGCATCAACTGTATTCAACAAGGGTCTACCAAATATAATGGGACAAAAGCTATCTTGTGGGGAACTAAGAACAAGAAAATCAGCAGGATATTTAGTTTTCCCGCACAAGACTTCAACATCTCTAACAATTCCCATTGCTGAAATAGTATCTCTATTAGCAAGTTTAATTGTGACATCAATATCTTCTAACTCAGCAGGTGCAATTTCATGCTTGATTTCTTTATACAAGTCATAAGGTATAACACTAGCACTAGCACCCATATCACATAAGCCATGATAACAATGATCTCCTATTTTAATAGAAATAATAGGCATGCCTACCACAGGTCTATGTTTATCTTTAGCACAAGGTTTAGCAATTCTAGTAGTTTCACCACAGAACTGAATAACATGTCCATCAATATTATGAGACAAGAGCTCTTTAACAATAGCAATATTAGGTTCAGCTTTAACTTGCTCAGGAGGTGTATATGTTTTAATATTGCTTTTACGAACCACAGTTGAAGCTTTAGCATGATCCTTTATTCTAAGAGGGAAAGGTGGTTTCTCAACATAATAAGTAGGAACAATAGGATCATTATAAGTGATTGTCTTTTCTTCAACTTTAATAGGTGCAGCTACTTTTACTTCTATGGGAGGATGATATTTAAACCACTTCTCCTTAGGGAGATCAACATAAGTACCAAAGATTCACAGAAAGAAGCTACTATCTGAGAATGTAGTCCATATTTAGTGCTAAACTTACAAAAAATATCGGTATCCATAAAAGATTTAACACAATCAAACTTAGGTGTCATACCTGACTCCTTACCATTGTCGAGGTCCAAATCTTCAGAGTTGCATTTAATTCTATCCAATAAATCCCATTTGAATTCAACAGTCTTCATCATAAAAGAGCCAGCACAAGAAGTATCAAGCATGAAGCGATTTTTATCAGAAAGTCGAGCATAAAATTTTTGAATAATCATTTCTCTTGAGAGCTCATGATTGGGGCATGAATATAACATTGATTTAAGCCTCCCCCAAGCTTGAGCGATGCTTTCTCCTTCGCGAGGCCAAAAATTATATATATAATTGCGATCACGATGAACAAGATGCAGAGGGTAATACTTTTGATGAAATTCCAATTTCAATCTTCTATAGTTCCATGATCTCGTATCATCACATAGCCTATACCATATCAATGTGTCTCCCTTCAAAGATAAAGGGAATACTTTCTTCTTAGCAACATCATCGGGTATACCTGCCAGCTTAAATAATGCACAAACTTCATCCACATATATTAGGTGTTCATCAGGATGCTTTGTTCCATCTCCTGTAAAAGGATTAGCTAGCAGTTTTTCTATCATACCCGAAGGATACTCATAAGGAATTTCATTTTCATATTCATTTTCAATAGGTTTAGTGGGTTGAGGAGCAACTCTTTGCTCTACTGGTCGGGGTGAAGATACCCCGAACAAGCCCCTCAGAGGATTACTTTCCATAGTAACAAGTGACAGTAAATTTCAGCACACTATATAAAATTTTCCTTACCAAATTCCACCTACCAAAGGCGCTTCACTCCCCGGCAACGGCGCCAGAAAAGAGTCTTGATGACCCACAAGTATAGGGGATCTATCATAGTCCTTTCGATAAGTAAGAGTGTCGAACCCAACGTGGAGCAGAAGGAAATGATAAACGGTTTTCAGCAAGGTATTCTCTGCAAGTACTGAAATAAGTGGTAACAGATAGTTTTGTGATAAGATAATTTGTAACGAGCAACAAGTAACAAAAGTAAATAAAGTGCAGTAAGGTGGCCCAATCCTTTTTGTAGCAAAGGACAAGCCTGGACAAACTCTTATATAAGGAAAAGCGCTCCCGAGGACACATGGGAATATTGTCAAGCTAGTTTTCATCACGTTCATATGATTCGCGTTCGGTACTTTGATAATTTGACATGTGGGTGGACCGGTGCTTGGGTACTGTTCTTACTTGAACAAGAATCCCACTTATGATTAACCTCTATTGCAAGCATCCGCAACTACAACAAAAGTATTAAGGTAAACCTAACCATAGCATGAAACATATGGATCCAAATCAGCCCCTTACGAAGCAACGCATAAACTAGGGTTTAAGCTTCTGTCACTCTAGCAACCCATCATCTACTTATTACTTCCCAATGCCTTCCTCTAGGAGCAAATAATTGTGAAGTGTTATGTAGTCGAGTGATAAACTTAACGAATACCAAATTCACATGACTACTAATAGCAAGACTTCTCCCTTGTCCCCAGGAACAAACGTAACTACTCACAAAGCATAAACATGTTCATAATCAGAGGGGTATTAATATGTATATAGGATCTGAACATATGATCTTCCACCAATTAAACCAACTAGCATCAACTACAAGGAGTAATTAACACTACTAGCAACCTACTAGCACCAATCCCGGACTTGGAGACAAGAATTGGATACAAGAGATGAACTAGGCTTTTTAGATGAGATGGTGCTGATGAAGATGTTGATGGAGATTGCCCTCTCCCAATGAGAGGAGCGTTGGTGATGAGGATGGCGATGATTTCCCCCTCCGGGAGGGAAGTTTCCCTGGCAGAACATCTCTACCGGAGCTCTAGATTGGATCCGCGAAGGTTCTGCCTCGTGGCGGCGGAGTTTCGTCCCGAAAGGTTGCTTTTTTTTTCTCGACGAAAGACTTCATATAGGAGAAGATGGTCATTGGAGAGCCACCAGGGGGCCCACGAGGTAGGGGCTGCGCCCTAGGGGGGACGCCCCCTCCCTCGTGAGAAGGGTGTGGCCCCCTAGTCTTCATCTTTGGCAAGGATTTTTCATTATTTATTATAAGGTATTCTGTGGAGTTTGAGGACTTTTGGAGTTGTGCAGAATAGGTCTCTAATATTTGCTCCTTTTTCAGCCTAGAATTCTAGCTGCCGGCATTCTCCCTCCTTATGTAAACCTTGTAAAATAAGAGAGAATAGCCATAAGTATTGTGACATAATGTGAAATAACAGTCCATAATGCAATAAATATCGATATAAAAGCATGATGCAAAATGGACGTATCACCGCTCGAAGTAGCTGGGCGGCGGCAGCGGTGGCGGGGCTGGCGGGTTAGCCATAGCCTGGGATCAGAAGTCTGATACCATGTTGAATTGTATTGAATAATTGTTGATGCAATATTGTGCCGGTACACTAAGTATATATAAGAGCTAAGCCGCACCTGACCTAGCCTTATTACAAACCGAGTAGAAGTCATAATCCTAATACAAGTTGTATTCTAACAGTGTTCCCCAGTCCATGAAGGATCAAACCCTACCTAGCAAATCTGGCGTTGTTGGCGGTCCTTTGCCAAGTGCATTCATTCAGGCAACTCAGCAAATGACCGCCTACACCTTGTGTACCAACAAAACACTAAGTAGACGATAAACACCCGGCAAGAGATGACAATGCATGCTAGTAAACATTCGGCAATCATCACACACTTGGCAAAGTTTCGCATTTGGCGAGTGAGGGACACAAAATACTCAACAAACGAGGGGACATGTATCCCTCAACAAAGTGGATCGAGGGGTAGTAACACTACCATCTTTGCCGAGTGACACGCACACACTTGACAAAGAGGTAGCACTGTTAGCACTACTCTCTTTGTCGAGTGCATGATATACAGGAAGATACAAAAAAATTCTTTCTTTCCCGCCATTGATCTCCCTCTCCCTTTCTCGCCACTATTTGTCGTCATCCCCCCCCTAGTATTTTCCACCCTTTCCCACCTGCCACCTTTTCCTGCTCTTTCTTTCCTGCCGCTATTTCTCGCCCTTTCTCTCCCGCCATTCTTTCCCCTATGTTTCATGTTGTTTATATTTCTCACGCCTTTCTCCCCTCTTCCCGCCACTTTCTCCTGCTCGGTTCTTTTCTCGACGCTCTTCTCCCTACCTTTTTTTCTACCTACGCACAGACACACACACTATTCGTCATCCAGGGTGAAGAATAAGTACTCCGTGCGTGTGCGTGTGTGTGTGTGTGTGTTTGTCATCTAGGTGAAGAATAAGTACACACACTCTATTATCCGTCATCCACGGATATGATTCCACTTGGATGTTGTAATTTTACATCACAAGCATGTCATAATATTACCTCGTATGCATTGAATTCCAACTTGCATATTACAATCTTACATCACCAATACATGTCGTAATCTTAATTACCTGTAGGATCGAAAGTAGGTCTAGGGTGATTAGAATACTTGACCAAATAAAAATCTAGCCTTTCACAATTTTAAGTCTTGGCAGATTTTAGCAACTTAGCACAAGTCAAGCAATCAACCTACACATGCAATTCTAAGAGTATAGCAGCAGAAAATAAAGCATTGCATATGAAGGTAAAGGGAAGGGTTGGGAGAAGGCAAACGCAATGTAGACACGGAAATTTTTGGCGTGGTTCCGATAGGTGGTGCTATCGTACATCCACGTTGATGGAGACTTCAACACACAAAGGGTAACGGTTGTGTGAGACCACGGAGGGCTCCACCCACGAAGGGTCCACGAAGAAGCAACCTTGTCTATCCCACCATGGTCATCGCCCACGTAGGACTTGCCTCACTTGGGCAGATCTTCACGAAGTAGGCGATCTCCTTGCCCTTACAAACTCCTTGGTTCAACTCCACAATCTTGACAGAGGCTCCCAAGTGACACTTAACCAATCTAGGAGACACCACTCTCCAAAAGGTAATATATTGTGTGATGATGATGAACTCCTTTCTCTTGTGGTTCAAATGATAATTTCCCCAACACTCAAATCTCTCTCATAGATTTGGCTATGGTGGAAAGATGATTTGAGTGTAAAGCAACTTGGGGAAGGTTAGAGATCAAGATTCTTGTGATTGGATTGGAATGTCTTGGTCTCAACACATGAGTAGGTGGTTCTTTGTCAGAAAATGAGTAGTGAAAGTGTAGGCATGTTCTGATGGCTCTCTCTTGAATAGACAAGGGGGTGGATGGGTATATATAGCCTCCACACAAAATCTAACCGTTACACACATTTGACCCAACTCGCTGATACGTCTCCAACGTATCTATAATTTTTGATTGTTCCACGCAATTATATTATCTATTTTGGATGTTTAATGGGCTTTAAAATACCTTTTTATATTATTTTTGGGACTCACCTACTAACCAAAGGCCCAGTGCAAATTGCTGTTTTTTTGCCTATTTCAATATTTGGCATAAAATCAATATCAAACGGAATGAAACCTTCGGGAGAATTATTTTTTGAACAAACATGATCCAGGAGACTTGGAGTGGACGTCAAGAAACAAGCGAAGAGGCCACGAGGCACGAGGGCGCGCCCAGGGGGGCGAGGCGCGCCCCCACCCTCGTGGGCCCCTCGCAGCTCCACCGACGTACTTCTTCCTCCTATATATACCCATATACCACGAAAACATCCAGGAGCACCACGAAACCCTATTTCCACCGCCGCAGCCTTCTGTACCCGTGAGATCCCACCTTGGGACCTTTTCCGGCGCTCCGTCGGAGGGGGAATCGATCACGGAGGGCTTCTACATCAACACCATAGCCTCTCCGATGATGTGTGAGTAGTTTACCATAGACCTTCGGGTCCATAGTTATTAGTTAGATGGCTTCTTCTCTGTCTTTGGATCTCAATACAAAGTTCTCCTCGATTCTCTTGGAGATCTATTCGATGTAATTATTTTTGTGGAGTGTTGGTCAAGATCTGATGAATTGTGGGTTTATGATCAAGATTATCTATGAACAATATTTGATTCTTCTCTGAAATCTTTTATGCATGATTTAATATCTTTGCAAGTCTCCTCAAATTATCAGTTTAGTTTGGCCCACTAGATTGATCTTTCTTGCAATGGGAGAGGTGCTTAGCTTTGGGTTCAATTTTGCAGTGTCCTTTCCCAGTGACAGCAGGGGCAGCAAGGCACATATAGTATTGTTGCCATCGAGGATAAAAAGATGGGGTTTATATCATATTGCATGAGTTTATCCCTCTACATCATGTCATCTTGCCTAATGTGTTACTTTGTTCTTATGAACTTAATACTCTAGATGCATGCTGGATAGAGGTCGATGTGTGGAGTAATAGTAGTAGATGCAGAATCATTTCGGTCTACTTGTCGCGGACGTTATGCCTATATACATGATCATGCCTAGATATTCTCATAACTATGCGCTTTTCTATCAATTGCTCGAGAGTAATTTGTTTACCGACCGTAGAATTTGCTATCTTGAGAGAAGCCACTAGTGAAACCTATGGCCCCCGGGTCTATTCTCCATTATATTATTCTCCCGTCAACAAGCTATTTCTGTCGCCGTTTTTTTTCAATCTTTATTTTCCAATCTATATATCAAAAATACCAAAAATATTTATCTTATTATTTCTATCAAATCTCACTTTCGTAAGTGACCGTGAAGCGATTGACAACCCCTTTATCGCGTTGGTTGTGAGGTTCTTCTTTGTTTGTGCAGGCACGAGGGACTTGCGTGTAGTCTCCTACTGGATTGATACCTTGGTTCTGAAAACTGAGGGAAATACTTAGGCTACTTTGCTGCATCACCCTTTCCTCTTCAAGGGAAAACCAATGCATGCTCAAGAGGTAGCACTCTGTCAGACTGAATAGGTGAACTCGGTGAGAACGATTTAGTCCAAAATGTGAACGTTAGGATTTCTGGTGGGACCGACATGGTCAGCTCGGTGGGACAGATGCGCTTGGGTTAGGGAAAAACCTCAACTTAGTGTGACCGATTGCATGAACTCGGTAGGACCGATTTCAACAATGATCAAACAGAGAGTTGGTCAGGCAAACTCGGTTGGACTAATCGCTCATTTTGGTAAGACAGAAACATTAAGAAAGTGAAGCAGAGAGTTTGCATTGCGAACTCGGTGGGACCCATCGCTCATTTCTTAATACCAAAACATTATGATGGGAAACACAGAGTTTGCAATCCCATCTCGGTGAGACCAAAAGCCCTATCGATGAGAGCGAACTGATTAAGGTTTCTGGCTATGGCTATGTCAAAGGAACTCGGTGGTGCCGGATAGATCAAATTGGTGGGGCCGAGTTTGACTTTAGGTTTAGGGCATATTTGGATTTGAGAAAGTGGTTGAGGGATTTGGAGCATATCACTAAGCATTTTGTGCAAGTAGACCATTAAGCAACACCTCATCCCCTTTTAATATTATTGGCTTTTCCTGTGGACTCAATGTGATCTTGGATCACTAAAATAGAAATGAAGAGTCTTGAGCTTTTGCTAATATTTGTCCTTAGCATTTTGAGGGGTCCACATCTCTAGACCATGCCATGCCAATCATTGAACTCTCTGAAATATTCAACTTGAATGGATATTAGTTCAATGAGCTATATGTTGTTATGAATTACCAAAACCACCCGGGGATTAGTTGCCCTTTCAATCTCCCCTATTTGGTAATTGATGACAACATATAGATCAAAGCTTCGACAAATGATAATATGAATGAAATACATCGTCGCTTTGAGAAGTATGTGATAAGCAAGAGGTCGCCCTAAATTTGTGCATTATCTAATATTTGCTTTTGAATGCAAATGCACAATCGATTAGGTTCATGGGTTACTCTTGCATGTCACATACATCTTGGTGGAGCGCTCAAAATGATAGAATGTAAAGAGTATGCACTCATCACCAAGGCAAACATGATTGATCATACACAAGTATTAGGATAACATCATTCAAGCACACACATTAAAGCATAATATGATCAAACACTTGATCATAGGAGTATCTCACACAAGCACAAGCATTGTAGCAAGCAAACGAGCAAATATCAAGTAGCTAGAAAGGCAAACAAAAGGCAAAACAGACTCTCTCTCTCTCTCTCAGCCTATGATCTATACACTTTCTCCCCTTTGGCAACAAGTTACCAAAAAGCTTGAAAATGCATTGTTCTATGCGGCACTCTAAGCACGATCTCCGGGAGCTCCGGTGTGCAAAGATGGCGTGGAGAGGACAGCATCTGCAAACACTTCCGAGGATGTCTGAGGAGCTAGAGGAGTTGCCACTAGAGGAATAACTGGGGCAGTTGCAGCAGGTGCTGAAGTGGTAGCTCTCGTATCACTGACAACTGGCACAATTGCAGACCTCTGTGCCCTTGGCACATGCTGGAAAGTGTTGGTCATTGGTCTGTCACCTCTTTCCTCAATGTCTTCATGTAGCTTCTCAACTGTGGTCTGGATCTCAGTGACCTTGACATCTAGATCATGAAGCTTTGTCTCAAAGATCCTCTCATGGCTCTCTTGATTTTGAGTCAGGGTGGATAGCCCTTTTCTCTATTCTCATTGCTGCCTCGAGAAGATAGCTGAGCTGATCCTGCTTGGTCTTGAGGTTGACGGCTGACACATATGGTATCTTGGAAGTCTTTGCTACCTTTGCTTTCTCTCGCTTCTCCGGAGCCTCTACAGATGTTGGATGTGATGCCTTCATGACAACAACATTGTCCTCAAAGTCAGGCCTCAGTGGAAGGTGCTCTTTGTCTACTAGATATGTCCATGTTCCCATCTTGGAGTTGATGAGCATCTGAATGTGGGGTGCATATCCACATGATCTCTTTTGACCTGCAACAGTCCTCTTGGTAGTTTCAACAATCAAGGCCATCACCTTGAACTTCTATTGCACATCAAACATATGAAGTAGGTTGATGGAGTGACCACGGATCATCCTATGATCTCCAGACTTGGGAAGCAGAGTGTGCCTCAGTATAGTGTTAATGGTGGTCAACCCTGACAGCACATAGTGAATGGAGCCGAACTTGTGAGTCTCCAAGGCATCATCAGGAATTTCCTTGTACATGTGTGCCATGGAGTTATGATCTTTCCTGGGCTTTGCATAGACATCTGTGTCATCTTCACCTTCTACAGGGGCATTTATCAACTTGGCCCACTCAGCAATGGAGGATTGATACCTTGTACCTTCAGTCATCTAGACTATCTTGCCAGCTAGATAGAAGTGTGCAGTTGAGTAAAATTGCATGACCATTTCATCCTTCCATTTAGTTAGCTTCTGACCAACAAAAGTGTCAACTCCATTCATTCTAAAGCTCTCATGAACTCCTCGAAAATAGTCTTCATTCTCATGAATGAATTCCCAGTCAACCAATCTCATGTCACTCACTAAGGGCTTCTTGTCCAGAAGAACTATCCCATAGAAGTCTTGCTGCTCCTTGGTGTGAGATCTGTAGTTCACATCAGTCCTTCTCCTCACAGCATATGGATCTACTTGTCTCCATAGTCTGAGACCTGCATCCTTTCTCACTTTCATATTCTTAGCCACTGGATGATTGTCATCATGGTCTGGAATCTTTGGTTTAAGCTTCCTGAGAACTTGGGGCTCTTCATCCTCTTGAACTTCAGGCACTTGGGCCTTGTTCTTCTCAGCAGCTGGGATGTTTCTTGTGGATCTCTTGCGTGATGTTGACTTTGGGGCTTGAGCAGATGGCTTGGGAGCTATCTTGGGCTTTGATGAAGCCGTCCCAGACTTGATAGCATCACCCATGAGTTTCCGAGACTTGGGCACTGGCTCTTCCTCTTCCTCATAATCCTTGTCAGATTCCCTCATCATGGAAGGCTTTCCAATCACTCTAGCCATGGTCTTATTGACCCTTTCCTTCCTTTTATTGCCACCAACAACCTCTTCCTCTGTTGATTTCATGGTTTCGAGAGTGGAGGCTCTGGCTTTGGACATGGGAACTCTCTTGGCAGGGGCCTTCTTGTGCATGCCAGGTTTGATGGCAGCAGCAGCAGCTTGCTCTTTCTTGAGCACTTTCTTCTTGGAGGTGACCTCCTCATCAACCACAAAGTCCTCATCTTCTGATTCTGAGGTTCTCTTCTTCCTCTGCCTAGTTGCAGCCTTAGGCAGATTGCTTGGGGTGCTTTTGCTTCCATCATCATAGCTGTTGTTTGAGGGGATAGTGCCATCATTGAGATTTTGTTGCTCCTCTGACCTTTTCTAGCTTTCACTGTTATCTGACATGGCTGACTCTGGCCCTGTGAATATATGGGTATAGATAGAGTAGATGAGCATCACAAAGCACAACTATTTTGGCAAAAAGTTGAGTCAAAAACTTAAATTTAGTTTTCTACAAAAAGCATTTTGGAGCTACCGATATGACAAACTCGGTGACACCGTAGCAACTTTAGAGTCTAAACATGTGAAACCGGTCAGACCGAGACACAGTTCGGTGACTCCGAGATGCAAGGTTTCATAGAGAAAGTGAACTCGGTCACACCGATTTGTACACTTCGGTCAGACCGAGCAGTACATGTGCAATGGCCTGGGCCAAATCGGTGAGACCAAATACTCCAAATCGGTCAGTCTGAGATGAGTTCGGCGGAAAGCTAACCCTAAGTTTTTGCATCAAAACTAATCTAGAGGAAGTTTTGGTTTGATAGAATGATCTCAATCATGGCTAGATAGATGGCATTAACCTTTGTGCAAGAATCAGAGTTAAATATTGAACAAGGGAATCGAGTCCGTACCCTAACTTGGCGACGAACTCGCTACGGCGACAATGGCGGTGAAGATTCCGTTTGGCAGCGGCGGAGACCCGCGGCAGGAGGTCGCTGGAGACAACAGAGATGATCCAAAGACCAGGAGGGGCGGCAGAGCTAGGCAGGCGCAGTTGGAGGCTTGAAGTAATTTCCAAATTTCAACCCGCGGATATATATACCCAGTCACTGTCGATGTGGCCGAGTGGAACGACTCGGTGGCACCGAGGTGCAGAATCGCAAGCGGATACTGCAACTCGGTGTGACAGAACTATTCTAATCGATTGCACCGAGGTGAAAACCTAGATCAACTTAATGACTTCAGTGAGACCGAAAGGGATGGATCGGTCAGACCGAGATGTCATTAAGAGGTTTTGGAACTTTAAGCCCTAGATGGATCGGTGGCTCCGAGTGCTCCTCACCTGAAGGGTCCGAATTCGACTTGATCAAACTTTGTGATGTAGCATGAATAGAGTTTGAGACGAGAAAAGCATAGATAGCTAGAGGGAGTACTTAGGCATTCTTGTCCATCCATTTGTCAAAAAGAAAAACCAAACAAACAAAGAAACAAATGGATGTCCTCGAATGGGAAAAATGTGCAACCCAGATGCTCACACAATAAGATAGAAAATGAAATATGTAGCAAAGCATGCACAAACACTCTAGCATCTATCAAGCAATTGGCGATGACTAGGTCATCTATATATGAGTATATTGACTAAGGAGTCAAATGAGAACATTTGATCATAGGTCATACTCAACATTTAAGCACAAGTGGGGTTACCACTTTTACATAAAGCATTGTTGTTTTCACACCATTAGAGTTTCTTTAGCTCAATTCTTAGAGCAAAGCTCCCCCTAGATGTGATATCCCTAAGAGGGATGAACTAACCTTGGGTTTTCTCGATGATGACTTCATGTAGGTGTTGAAGATGTAGATTCTTAATGTTGATGTAGATCATTTGGAGCAATCCATTGGAGTGAGTTGCACTTTCAATACCTACATGGGTTAGTCCCACAAGGAACATACAAGGATATCCATAGACGAAGAGTGAAATTTACATATGATGTTGTCCATGGAAGCATTAGGTTACCTTGTCCCTTGTCTTACCAACAAGAAGGTTTGTGACTCCTTGAACTAGTGCAAGATGTGAAAGTTGATTGCCCTTGTCCTTGCCAAAATGAATATGCGTGAAGTATGTTGGCGGAGTCACCCTCAAGAAGTCTCTAGTTCTTCTTTGGGATCCACATCATCTTTACGGGAATCCATGGAGTTGTAGTCCTACTTGATGAAGTAGAACTTGATGTAGTCTTGGGAACCCACTTGACCAAGGCCTTTGGAGCTTCTTCAAATGCATCAATATCTTCTTTAAGCTTTCCCTTGCCTTTTAGCTTGTGGTCTTGTGGTGAAAGATCATCTTGAGCTTGTGTTCCCTTGAAAGAAGTGGGATCATACTTCTCTTGATGAGAAACAAAATTCGTCTTGGGGTATTGATCTTTTTACAACTCAACTCCATTGGCATTGAACTTGCGTTCAAAACCAACACCTTGATTCTTTCGGTGCCTTCCTTGCTTGCGTACAATTTCCTCAAATTGCTTTCTTCTGGCAAGGTTCTTGTAAACACCTTTCTCTATAATTCCCTTCAATAAACTATTTTCTTGCTCAAGTGTAACTTGGCCAAGAGAATCATTAGTGGAATCAAGAGAACTACTAGAAGCAATAATATTTGATTTAACATGATTATTGTTACTACTAGAAGAAGAATCTTTCTTGCTCTTATTGCTAGATTTTACTTGTGGCATGTAAGTAGACAAGAGTAAACGCTTACAATTTAAGAATAACTTTTCTTACGAAGATCATCATTGATTGCTTTTAAGAACCCATGCTCTTGCACTAGATTTAGCTTTTCAAAGCGTAGCTTCTCATGAGTCTTTAAAAGTTCATGATGATCATCTGAGGTAGTTTCATGAGCTAACTTAAGAGTGTTTAGTTCTTTAGTAAGATGCCTAATATCCTTCTTATCATTGTCATTCGTTTCATCTTGATTAGCATGATTAATAGCAGTTTCACTAGAGTTGTCAAAAAGTAATTCATCATCACCTAGCAAATCATCTCCATCACTATTGAAATCAACATACTCGGGGTGTGATACCTTAGGGCCTTTAGCCATGAAGCATCTTCCAATCCCTTCATTTGGTGAATCGAATATAAGGTAGGAGTTGGATGACACAAGTGCAAGACCGGCAACACCTTCATCTTGAATATATTCGGAGTCTGAGTGATAGCTTCTCTCGGAGTAGTAGTCGGAGTCGGAACCGGATACCCATTCACCAACATGAGCTTGATGTCTTCGTCTTGTGTAGCTCTTTGATGACTCGTCCTACCTTTCTGAATCCTTGCTTCTACGAGAGGGTCTTTGTTCATAATGATCATCTCTACTCCTTCTCTCTCTTGGAGGTGATTCCTCTCTTTTACTTCTCCTTTTAGGTGAGTCTTCTCTCCTTTTGTAGGGAGCCGTACACTTACTAGAGTAGTGTCCGGGTCTCCCACAATTGTAGCAATTGTGATCACGACTAGAAGATCTTTTGTCATTGTAGGATCTTGACTTGGAACTTCTCTCTTTGCTTCTCCTCTTGTAGAACTTTTTGAAGTTCTTCACCATTAGGCTCAATTGTTCATTGAAGGCTGATACGTCTCCAATGTATCTATAATTTTTGATTGCTCCATGCTATATTATCTACTGTTTTGGACATTATTGGGCTTTATTATCCACTTTTATATTATTTTTGGGACTAACCTATTAACCGGAGGCCCAGCCTAGAATTGCTATTTTTTTTTGCCTATTTTAGGGTTTCACAGAAAAGGAATATCAAATGGAGTCCAAACGGAATGAAACCTTAGGGAATGTGATTTACGGAACGAACATGATCCAGGAGACTTGGACCCTACGTCAAGAAATAAAGGAGGAAGCCATGAGGTAGGGGGCGCGCCTAACCCCCCCCCCCCAGGCGCGCCCTCCACCCTTGTGGGCCCCTTGTTGCTCCACCGATGTACTCCTTCCTCCTATATATACCTACGTAGCCCCAAACGATCAGATAAGGAGCCAGAAACCTAATTCCACCGCTGCAACCTTCTGTATCCATGAGATCCCATCTTGGGGCCTGTTCTGGAGCTCTGCCGAAGGGGGCATCCACCACGGAGGGCTTCTACATCAACATCATAGCCTCTCCGATGAAGTGTGAGTAGTTTACCTCAGACCTTCGGGTCCATAGTTATTAGCTAGATGGCTTCTGATCTCTTTTTGGATCTCAATACAATGTTCTCCCCCTCTCTTGTGGAGATCTATTCGATGTAATCTTCTTTTTGCAGTGTGTTTGTTGAGACCGATGAATTGTGGGTTTGTGATCAAGATTATCTATGAACAATATTTGAATCTTCTCTGAATTATTTTATGTATGATTGGTTATCTTTGCAAGTCTCTTCGAATAATCAATTTGGTTTGGCCTACTAGATTGATCTTTCTTGCAATGGGAGAAGTGCTTAGCTTTGGGTTCAATCTTGCGGTGTCCTTTCCCAGTGACAGTAGGGGCAGCAAGGCACGTATTGTATTCTTTCCATCGAGGATAACAAGATGGGGTTTTTATCATATTGCATGAATTTATCCCTCTACATCATGTCATCTTGCTTAAGGCGTTACTCTGTTTTCATGAACTTAATACTCTAGATGCATGCTGGATAGCGGTCGATGAGTGGAGTAATAGTAGTAGATGCAGGCAGGAGTCGGTCTACTTGTATCGGACGTGATGCCTATATACATGATCATACCTAGATATTCTCATAACTATGCTCAATTCTGTCAATTGCTCAACAGTAATTCGTTCACCCACCGTAAAATACTTATGCTCCTGAGAGAAGCCTGTCGTGGTTCTAACTCTGACAGTGAGATAGGGGGGTATGTATGGAGAGGCTAGATATCAGCTATGGAGAAGTTGTAAATACACCAGGATGTACGAGTTCAGGCCCTTCGCGGAGGAAGTAACAGCCCTACGTCTCGACGCCCGGAGGCGGTCGACTGGATTATATGTGTATGAATTACAGGGGTGCCAACCCCTGCTACTGAGGAGGGGGGTGGCTTATATAGAGTTCGCCAGACCCCTCCGGTCCTCAGTAATGCAGGGTTAAAATACATTAAGACTGGGCGTTACTGGTAACGTCCGTATTAAAGTGCTATGATGACCATAAAGACTACTTAATGGCCGACCGTTTGCTTGCGGAGTGACTTTAGATCTCCTGTCAGTCGAGTGGTTGGCTTCGTAGTCCAGTGGTAGCTTCATGGTCGAGTGTCTTGAATTTGTCGAGTGGGATACCTTCAAGTCGATTGAAAGGTGACTTCTTCCAGGGATGTCCTTGGGTAGGGCTCTTGGACAGGTCCATGCCCCTACCCTAGGTACATAGCTTCATCATTAGCCCCCGAATGGATCGAGGTTCGTGTGGGGAAGGAGTTGGGGGTCCTTCCGACTGGTTCTTAGCGTTATACGAATGTCTTGTACTGGATCAATCGTCACGGATGACGTTGCCAACTTCTTTCGGTCACCTTGATCCATTCTTGGTCTCTCGTCGAGTGAATTTCCTTACTTGTGGAATACCGAGTGTCGGCACGAGCGGGCTCTTCAGTTTGATGAGTTGTTCTGCAGCCCGCGGATTTTGCGGGATTTGAATTTCGGGAAGTGAGCGGGACGGGGGCGGCCGAAGTAATCGGCCGGGATAGGATGGAAGCTCCTCGATCTCCGCGCCACCTTTTTCGCCACGTACCACGCGCGCGCCTGTTGCGGGATTTGACGGGATCGCCTGGGCCTACCGGTCAGCCACTCGGAAGCGGCTCCTTATAAGTTGCCGGCTCGGGGCTCCCCAACAGTGTGCTCTCGCCTTTCCTTCTCCCCCCGCAAGGTCCTCTGCCACCTCCGCTCTCACCCTAGCGCCATAGGTCCGTTCGAGCCTCGCCGGTGACGATGGTGAAGGACAAGACGTCGGCTTGGGAGCGCGCGAAGAAGGCGGCGGTGCAGGGGAAGGGGAAGAAGTCTGCTCGGGGCGGATCTTCCTCGAGGACTGCTCTGCCCAGGGATTGGATCCAGGGCGACTGGATGCCCTCGGTGATTCGGCAGGAAGATCTTGGAGTCATTCCCCACGAAGCTGCGCGTCTCCCGGGGGGAGAAGTCGAACCCCAACCTCGTGACGGTGAGTGCGTCCTCCTCGCCACCCATATCGATCGCGGATTTTCTCTACCTCCTCATCCTTTTTTCCGGAGCTTTTTGAAATTCTTCGGAGCGCAGCTCCACCATTTCACTCCCAATTCCATCATGTATCTTGCGGCTTTCGTTTCCTTGTGCGAAAGTTTCTTGGGTTGCCGCCCTCATTGGGGACTCTTTAAACACATCTTCACCTGCCGTTCCCAATCGGTAAAGAAAGCCAAGTCGAGTGACGAACGGACACAAGTGATCCAGCTATGCGGGGGCCTGGCGATCCAGATGAGGGGTAAAAGTTCTTTTTCGTCTATCACTTTTCCCGAGTCGGTCTGTGGTTGGCAGTCGACCTGGTTTTATTGCCAAGACCAGGTGACCCCAGGGCAGTCGACTGGTCTTCCCCCTTTCTCTCTGGACCGAGCTCAAAATCCTGCCTCTCTGAAAGTGCTGCCGAAGGAAAAGGCGCAAGTCAAGGAGCTGGTTGGTCGAGTGGTTCAACTTGTCCGAGAGGGCGTGACCGGCATGGACTTGCTGGAGTTCTTCCTTCGGAGGCGCATCCAACCGCTTTAGGCTCGTGACCACCCTATGTGGCTATACTCGGGTCTCGACGACACCACTCGGGTTCACCCAGAGGAGGTCACCGACGAGATGCTGGAAGGGTGGCTGTCGAGCATCACAGGGAACAAAGACAACCCCCAAGGAGCCAGGAGGGTTTCCCCGCTTGACAGTACATACGGCGTGGACCAGGTCCGACCTTGTGTTCCCGACTGAGATCTTGCTTTCTTCATTTGCTCTCTTTGAATCGGTCGACTAAATTTCGACTTGTCTGCTATTCTCCAGGCAACTACAGAGATGTACTCGACACCCAACGGAGCACAGGGGCAGGCCGAGGAAGGGGAGGCGAGCGGAGGCGAAAGCGGAGATGAACAGGGGGAGTGGGAGTCTGACGGCGAAGGAGAGGGAGACGACGACGTCGACTCCGGCGAAGAGGAGGAGGAGCAGGAAGCTGGACCTCCCCGCTCGGAAAGGCGATCCAAGCTTACACACGACCCTGCGCGGGAACGTGGTAAGGTGACTGCTCCCGTTGGGCAGTCGTCGAAGCGCCCTCGGACCTCTTCTCCAGCGGCGACTGAAAAAGCTCCCAAGCACCCCCGCGCGGCGCCGTCCAAGCCACCCAAGGCTCTGCCCAAGATGAGGATGACTGTCCCCACCATTTCTGGGTAATGATAGAACTTGTTCTCCTTTGTCGACCGTGGATGGATCCTTGGTCGATCCACTGAGCCGACTGACTGTCTTTCAAAATTTGCAGTGCTGCTACTTCTGAGATCTCCGCCAAGGACGATGATCAAGAGATGGAAGATGCTGTTACTTCCAACCCTGGTATGATTACTGATGTTCTTCCTTGAGTCGACTGACAATTTCTTATAACTCTGGTCGATTGAATTTTTCTCGTAGCTCCTCTTCATGTTATTAACCTTCCTAACGACGAAGACAAAGCGCCGCTGAGAGTGAGGCGGAACAGGAAAGCGTTGGCTAGCGAGACTCCACAATCCACTCCGGCGCCTGAGGCCGTAGCTCGAGACGGTGGCGATACCACCCGGGCTTCTGTGACTTTCGCCAATCCTCTGACGAGTGTGCGGCCCTCGACGTCGACCGTAAATCCGCCTTCGCTCTTCGCCACACACCACGTCCCTGAGGACCAAGTGGGTGCAGCTAAGGAAGCTATACGCCAGGCAGGCATCATGATGGAGCAGGTCAAGGTGGTTCAAGAAGCCAGCCAAGCGGCTTATAATGCGAGCTCAGCTCTTCAGAGTAACGTCCAGGTCAGTCGATTCACTGCTTGTTCTGTTAGGGTATGCTGTCTGAAGAATCTCTTTTCCGAAGATCTTTTAAATCTGTACACCCACTGGGTGTTTTTGTTAAGTTTTTTGGTCGAGTGGGGGCACGCTGAGTGCACCCACTGGGTGTAGTCCCTGAGACTACGGTGGACTGCTGGCAGTCGACTGTAGTCTTTATGTTGTGTTGCTGTAGTTTTACTCCTTCACTCGGTCTGGCCAGGCCATGTCGAATGAAACTGTATCCGGTCGACTGCGGGCAGTCGATTTTTTTTTCAAAACCAGTGGGGGCACGCTGAGTGCACCCACTGGGTGTAGTCCCCGAGACTACTGTTGAATGTTTTTGATTCAGCTGTAGTCTTAGAAACGTCATCATTGTCACTTGGTTACTCGGAAGCAACTTATCGTGGACCTCTGTCGACTGACTTTTGCAGAAATCCTGTGAACTTGTGGCTCTCTACACTGAGTTGGAGAACAAACAGATCCAGCTCGACCTTGACTTGAAGCTCGCTCAACAGAACCTACAGAAGGCGCGAGACGAAGCAAAAGGTATGGCTGGCGAGGTTTCTCATTCTTGACGAGTGACTTCCCTTTCTTGCCCATTCTTGATGTTGAGTTCACTCGACTTTCTGTAGATAAACTGGAGGAAGCTCTGAAGAAGAAGGATCAAGATCTTGCCGAAGCACAGAAGGAGGCCTCAAGCAAAATGAAGCTTGTAGAAGAGAAACTGGCTTCGGTCGGAACTCTTGAACAGGAGAACTCCAGACTGAAAACTGCTCTCGAGACAGCTAATCGAGAGGTCAGCCGACTGAAGAACGACAAGATGGTTCTGCACGACCAGTCGGGTGAGCTGGCGGGGAAGGTAAACGATCTGGAGGCTTATCTCGGTGGACTCACCAATAAGCTGTTCGTCATGCTCGAAGGTAATTATTCCGACCCGGCTGTCTTGCAGTTACCAAGCCCGCGTAAGGCCACTGTCTTATTCTTGAATCGTGTTTGCAGAATTCTGCCAGAGCTTCGAAGAGGAAACCAGTCGAGTGGAGCCAGGCTTGGATCCCGCCAATTCTCTCGTGAAGGACGAGGCTGCTATGAACGTGCTCCGACTGGAGTCTCGTGTTACCAGCATTGTTGACTATCTTGCTCGGCTGAAGGTTGCGATGTCGCGGATCGACACATCACTCTGGCCTGGAACGACGCTTCAGAACGACCTCGAGTCCCTGATGGTTCGACTGGATGAAGTCCCGGGTCGAGTGGCGGAATGGAAGAAATCTTATGCTAGATGTGGTGCTGATGTCGCTCTGTCTCTGGTCCGCGTCCATTGCGAGGAGGCGCGAGAAGAAAAGCTGGCCGCCATCCAAGTTGCCAATACCAGGAAGCACAGCTTTCAAGACTTCAGGGAGACTTTCATTGCTGCTGCTACTCGTATTGCAGACGGGATCGACTTGGACGAGTTCGTCGCCCCTTCCAGTCCTCTGCTTGAGGAATGAAAAACTTTTATGCTTCACTTGAAATTTGCCTCAGAATGCCGAGTGGATTCTGTAACCGTTAAACTCTATCGAGCCGAGGGCTCGAGTACTTTGATCTGAGGTCTTGGACGTTTGGGTTTTATCCGAACTTGATTTATCGTTGAATATCTTCGGGAATTATCTGCCGAGTGGAACTTGGCCTTCACTAGAAATAACTTCGTATTTGTGGTGCAGCTCCGAAGGAAAAGGTAACAGTCGATTCGCATCTTGCCGTCCTTGTGGATTGGGATGTGTTCCGAACTTAGGCGAGCACTGGGCTGCAGCTAAGCCTCCGAATGGGAGGTTTGCTCCCCACTCGGTAGGATTTTTGAACACTTAGGCGAGCACTGAGCTGCAGCTAAGCCTCGAGTGGGAGGTTTGCTCTCCACTCGGTAGGATTTTTATATACTTAGGCGAGCACTGAGCTGCAGCTAAGCCTCGAGTGGGAGGTTTGCTCTCCACTCGGTAGGATTTTTATATATTTAGGCGAGTACTTGGACTGCAGCTAAGCCCCCGAGTGGGAGGTTTGCTCTCCACTCGGTAGGATTTTCAAACACTTAGGCGAGCACTGGGCTGCAGCTAAGCCTCCGAGTGGGAGTCTGGCTCACCACTCGGTAGGGTTTTCGAATACTTAGGCGAGTACTTGGACTGCAGCTAAGCCCCCGAGTGGGAGGTTTTCTCTCCACTCGGTAGGATTTTTATATACTTAGGCGAGCACTGGGCTGCAGCTAAGCCTCCGAGTGGGAGTCTAGCTCACCACTCGGTAGGGTTTTCATATACTTAGGCGAGTACTTGGACTGCAGCTAAGCCCCCGAGTGGGAGGTTTTCTCTCCACTCGGTAGGATTTTTATATACTTAGGTGAGCACTGGGCTGCAGCTAAGCCCTCGAGTGGGAGTCTGGCTCACCACTCGGTAGGATTTTTTTGCAAACTTAGGTGAAACGGATTCACAGCTAAGCTACCCACTGGGGGATTTCGTACGCAAACAAAAGTGACAGCAATTACAGGAAGAACTGGGACACTCTTGTCTTTGATAAAAATAAACTACAGAAGTTTTTCTTATTACACCTCATCCGAGTGAGAATTCAAGTGTAAAATGGGCGGAGTAGTTCCGCATTCCAAGCTCGTGGCTCGTCGATCCGGCGATCAACGTTGTAGAGATGATATGCTCCATTGTGGAGGACTCTGGTGACGATGAAGGGGCCTTCCCAAGTAGGAGCAAGTTTGTGTGGTTTCTGTTGATCCACTCGGAGGACCAAATCTCCTTCTTGGAAGGCTCGGCTCTTCACATTTCTGGCATGGAATCGACGCAAGTCTTGCTGATAGATGGTCGATCTGATCATAGCCATTTCCCTCTCCTCCTCTAGGAGGTCGCCTGCATCTTGCCGGGCTTGCTCTGCTTCGTCTTCGTTATAAAGCTCGACTCTGGGGGCGTTGTGAAGTAGATCACTCGGCAGGACGGCTTCGGTTCCGTAAACCAGAAAGAATGGCGTTCTTCCAGTCGACCGGTTCGGGGTGGTCCTCAGTCCCCACAAAACTGATGGAAGCTCATCGACCCAAGCGCCTGCTGCGTACTTGAGATCACGCATCAGTCGAGGCTTCAGTCCTTTGAGAATCAGACCATTTGCTCTTTCAGCTTGTCCATTCGACTGGGGATGCGCGACCGACGCGTAGTCGACTCGTGTGCCTTGAGAGGCGCAAAAAGCTTTGAACTTGTCTGAATCGAAGTTTGACCCATTGTCAGTGATGATGCTATGCGGGACCCCATATCTGAATATCAACTCTCTGATGAAACTGATAGCAGTGCTAGCATCAAGATTTTTGATAGGCTTGGCTTCAATCCATTTGGTGAACTTGTCGACTGCCACAAGCACATGTGTGAATCCACTCCTTCCTGTTCTAAGTGGACCAACCATGTCTAGTCCCCAAACAACGAAGGGCCAGACGAGTGGAATGGTCCTCAGAGCTGATGCTGGCTTGTGCGACATGTTGGAGTAGAACTGGCAGCCTTCACACTTGTCGACTATCTCTTTCGCCATTTCGTTTGCCCTGGGCCAGTAAAAACCCGCTCGGTATGCTTTGGCCGCGATGGTCCGAGAGGACGCATGGTGACCACAGGTCCCCGAGTGGATATCATCAAGGATTATCTGACCTTCTTCTGGCGTTATGCACTTCTGACCGATTCCAGTTGCGCTTTCTCTATACAACTGTCCTTTTATGACTGTGAAAGCTTTAGATCGACGGACGATCTGTCGAGCCTCTTCTTCGTCCTCTGGAAGTTCTTTCCTCAAGATATACACGATGTATGATATCGTCCAGTCGGGAGTGATTGCCAAGACCTCCATGACTAGGTCGACCATAGCAGTAATTTCGACTTCAGTCAGATCTGTGGCACTTTTCGGTTGCGGGGCTTCTTTTGTAAAAGGATCCTCCTGGACCGACGGCGAGCGGATGTGCTCCAAAAACACATTGCTGGGAATGGCTTCTCTCTTGGAGCCTATCTTTGCGAGATCATCAGCTGCTTGATTTTTCAGTCGGGTGATGTGATGAAGCTCTAACCCCTCGAATTTCTTTTCTAGCTTTCTTACTGCGTTGCAGTAGCCAGTCATAGCTGGGCTTCTAACGTCCCACTCCTTCATCACCTGATTAACCACCAAATCTGAGTCGCCATAGACCATGAGGCGCCGGACGCCGAGTGAAATGGCCATGCGCAACCCATACAAGAGTGCTTCATATTCTGCTTCATTATTGGAGGAATCGAAGTGAATCTGGAGAACATATCTGAGCTTATCTCCTTGGAGGGAGACCAATACTACCCCAGCACCAGAACCATTCAGCATCTTAGATCCATCGAAGAACATGGTCCAGTGCTCCGAGTGAACTTGAGTCGGAAGCTGCTGTTCAATCCACTCGGCGACGAAATCTGGAATTGCTTGGGACTTGATAGCCTTCTTTGCTTCAAACTTGATATCTAGGGGAAGGAGTTCAATCGCCCACTTCGCCACTCGACCAGTTGCATCTCTGTTGTGCAAAATCTCTGACAGTGAAGCGTCGCTGACGACTGTAATGGAATGGTCAGAGAAGTAGTGTGCAACCTTCTTCGTGGTCATGTAAATCCCATATACAAGCTTCTGGTAATGGGGATATCTTTGCTTCGAAGGAGTCAAAACTTCAGACACATAATATACTGGGCGCTGAACACTGAAGGCCTTTCCTTCTTCTTCCCGCTCGACCGTAAGTACTGTACTGACAACTTGTCCCGTGGCTGCAATGTAAAGCAGCAGAGGCTCTTTACTGATTGGGGCAGCAAGCACCGGCTGGGTGGAGAGCAGAGCTTTGAGCTCTGCAAACGCTGCATCAGCTTCTGGAGTCCACTCGAACTTGTCAGACTTCTTCATCAGTCGGTAAAGAGGCAACGCCTTTTCACCGAGACGAGAAATGAATCGACTTAGAGCGGCCAAGCAACCTGTAAGCTTCTGGACATCGTGTACACGCACAGGGCGCTTCATCCGGAATATGGTGCCAACTTTCTCGGGATTGGCATCGATTCCTCGTTCGGAAACGAGAAAACCGAGTAACTTTCCACCTGGAACTCCGAATGTGCACTTTGATGGATTGAGCTTGATATCATATCCCCTGAGGTTAGCAAAGGTTTCAGGAAGGTCAGTCAGTAGGTCAGAACCTTTCCGTGACTTAACCACAATATCATCCATGTATGCTTCTACGTTCCGACTGATCTAAGTGAGCAAACACTTCTGAATCATCCTCATGAACGTGGCTCCAGCATTCTTGAGGCCGAAGGGCATGGTGACATAACAGAAGCACCCGAATGGGGTAATGAAAGCCGTTTTGATTTCGTCGGGTCCATACAGACGGATCTGATGGTACCCTGAATAAGCATCTAGAAAAGACAAACGCTCACACCCCGCGGTCGAGTCGACTACCTGGTCGATGCGGGGGAGAGGGAAATGATCTTTCGGGCAGGCCCGATTGATATGTTTAAAGTCAATGCACATGCGAAGTGACTTGTCCTTCTTGGGGACCATGACAACATTGGCGAGACACTCGGAGTGGTAAATCTCTCGGATGAACTCCGCTGCTAAGAGCCGAGCCACCTCCTCGCCAATAGCTTTCCTCTTCTGGACGGCGAACCGTCAAAGATGTTCTTTCACAGGCTTGAACTTCGGGTCGACTCGTAGACAGTGCTTGGCCAGCCCCCTGGGAACTCCAGGCATGTCAGAAGGCTTCCATGCGAAGATGTCCCAGTTCTCACGGAGGAACTGGATGAGCGCTTCTTCCTATTTGGAGTCGAGCGTCGTTGAGATGTGAGTCGGAGCAGCATTGGGGTCGGTCGGGTGAATGTGAACTGGCTTAGTTTCACCGGACGACTGAAAAGCTGATTCTGAAGCTGGCTTCTTGGCTCGCAGCAATTCACTCGGATCAGCAGTCTTCTGGTACTCTTGCAGCTCGACTACTGACATCTGAGCATCAGCGATCTTTGATCCTTTCTGAAAACACTCCTCTGCTTTCTTCCGATTGCCTGTAACGGTGATCACACCTCTGGGGCCGGGCATCTTCAACTTGAGATACACATAGCACGGTCGAGCCATGAAGCGTGCATAAGCTGGCCGGCCCAGAATAGCATGATAAGCACTTTGGAAGTCCACAACCTGAAATGTCAACTTTTCCTTGCGGTAATTCTTTGAATCATCGAAAACCACATCGAGAGCAATCTGGCCGAGTGACTCAGCTTTCTTTCCAGGAATGACTCCATGGAAATTCATGTTGCTGGCACTGAGCCTGGACATCGGAATGCCCATCCCTTTCAACGTTTCTGCATACAGTATGTTCAGGCCGCTGCCACCATCCATCAGGACTTTGGTCAGTCGAGTGCCTTCGACAACTGGATCGACCACCAGAGCTTGCCTCCCAGGGGTGGCAATGTGCGCAGGGTGATCGGACTGGTCGAACGTGATGGCAGTCTGAGACCACTTCAGGTAGCTGGGTGTTGCCGGGGCAACCATATTCACTTCACGGTTAATGACTTTCAGTCGACTTTTGCTTTTGACATCAGCAAAAATCATCAAGGTGGAATTGACTTGGGGGTATCCATCGTCACTATCTTCTTTGTCCTCAACTCTGTCTAACTCTTTTCCCTTGTCTTTGGACTGCTTGCCCTGAAATTGCTGGATCAGGAGCCGGCACTGTCGAGTGGTATGCTTTGGGTAAATAAGATTACCCTCTTCATCTTTCTTGGTGTGGATGTGACATGGCAGATCCAAAACATCATTTCCATCTTGATCCTTGACTTTCTTGGGGTTCCAGGGCCCCTTGGGTTTTCCCTTGAATTTTCCCTGGGTTACGGCCAGGGCCTCCCCAGGAGCGGCTGGCTCGGCCTTCCGCTTCTGCTACCGACTGGAATTGCCTCCGGTTTCCTGGGTGACTGCTTTCTGCTCGCCGCTCCGGAGTCGATCTTCACCTTCTCCGTTAGCGTATTTGGTGGCGATTTCCATCATTCGATTCAGAGACATTTCTCCGGTCCGACCGAACTTTAGGTTCAACTCTCTGTTCTTGGCGCCTTCTTTAAAGGCACAAACTGCTTGGTGATCTGGTACATTCTCAACTGTGTGATGCAAAGTGATCCACCTCTGGATGTAATCCCTCCGAGTTTCACTCGGTTTCTGCACGCAAGACCACAATTCTGTAAGGCCTGCCGGTCGCTTGCATGTTCCTTCAAAGGTCGTGACAAACACTCGAGAGAGATCCTCCCAAGTGTAGATGCTGCTGGGTGCTAACTGATTCAGCCACGCTCTGGCTGAGCCCTCTAACAGGAGAGGCAAATGCTTCATAGCCACCTCATCATTGCCACCACCAATCTGGACAGCCACTCGGTAGTCTTCGAGCCAAGTGTCAGGCTTAGACTCGCCGGTGAACTTGCTGACTCCAGTCGCCAACCGGAAGTTGGGAGGAATCACTGCGGCCCTGATGGCTCGACTGAAATACTCTGGCCCCGAAACACGTACTCTGCTGCTGGCAGGCGCATCCCTGTCGTGGCCTTCTCGGTGAGCTCTGTTCGTGTCAACCAGACCCTGAATGAGGATGGATCTCGCATCAAAGCCTGGGTCCCTGGGGTCGACTGGAACTCTCCGCCCAACACTATGAGGGTGTCTGTCATCCTGCTGTCGAGGCGCATATGACCCACTCCTCGGGGGAGGGGTTGGCACTCGACGTCGATCAAACCGGTGATCATACTGCTCATTTCTTCTGTACTGATCGTGCCGGTCTCCGCGTCCCTCACGCCTCGGGGGCGATCTTGGGTTGTGAGCCGACTGGACTATATCCGTTGTAATGGATCGACTGTGGATCCTATTCCACGACTGAGAAACAGCGGAATTCTGGTTTCCCGCTGCCCAGAGCAACACTCTGATTTGCAACAAGCCCCTGCCAGCCTCCGACTGGGAGGGCTGAATCGATTCTGCTATACAGGCCGCGGCTGCCAAATTCTGAACTGGGGTTCGATATACCTGCGTAGGCGGGAAGAGCTGAGGTCGACTGGACTCGGGAGCTCACTGACGCGCTTGCTCGTTGAGTATTCGCTGGAGATTCTCCAGTCGAGTGTGCTCGGCCAAGTTAGCCAAGCGCGCAATCTCCAAGGCCCGGACCTCGGGGGTTTCTCCGACGATAGGAGTGTGGAGTGCATCCATGTTCCGGTGGAGAAGCTCCTTTCGCTGCAATGACGTGAGAGGTTCGGGGACATACTCATCGTGGGGATGTGACGGGTCGCCTCCACCCGCGCCTCCATCGGTGCGAGGGAAACCGGGAGGACTGTGTGTTCCATCGACGGCCAGAACCTCAGCCGCCGGGTCGCTGCTGTCGCACTCGGATGCGGTCTCCGCGGAGCCAGTCGACAGGTCGAACAGGCCATAGAGGGATTCGTCGGGCTCGATTGCCGCGACTAGTGGGGCTGCCGACTGGCGGACCACGGCATGCCTCACCCACCTCTGAAGTCTCGACCGGCCAGAGCGCTTGCGCCGGTGGGAGACAGGGCGGGAAGATGACACGGGAGCCGATCGATACTGGGTCGACAGCTGCCGCAGGAGGACGCCACGGACACATGCGCGGAAGTGCGTCGCACCGCGGACGGGGAGGGCGTCGATGTCGAGTGGAGCCTCCTGAAGCCAAGCGGAGTTGTCGGCGATGAACGTGAGTGCGCCGAGACGGATCTCGCGGCCCTCCACCAAATCTCCGCACGAAAACATGATCAAAGGGATTGGAAAAATCGCAACTTCTCCAACTAGGCGCTAAGACTCCTGCCCCAAGGTGGGCGCCAACTGTCGTGGTTCTAACTCCGACAGTGAGGTAGGGGGGTATGTATGGACAGGCTAGATCTCAGCTATGGAGAAGTTGTAAATACACCAGGATGTACGAGTTCAGGCCCTTGGCGGAGGAAGTAACAGCCCTACGTCTCGGCGCCCGGAGGCGGTCGACTGGATTATATGTGTATGAATTACAGGGGTGCCAACCCCTGCTACTGAGGAGGGGGGTGGCTTATATAGAGTTCGCCAGACCCCTCCGGTCCTCAGTAATGCAGGGTTAAAATACATTAAGACTAGGCGTTACTGGTAACGTCCCTATTAAAGTGCTATGATGACCATAAAGACTACTTAATGGTCGACCATTTGCTTGCGGAGTGACTTTAGATCTCCTGTCAGTCGAGTGGTTGGCTTCGTAGTCCAGTGGTAGCTTCCTGGTCGAGTGTCTTGAATCCGTCGAGTGGGATACCTTCAAGTCGATTGAAAGGTGACTTCTTCCAGGGATGTCCTTGGGTAGGGCTCTTAGGACAGGTCCATGCCCCTACCCTAGGTACATAGCTTCATCAAAGCCTCTAGTGAAACCTATGGCCCCCGGGTCTATCTTCATCATACTAATCTTCCAATACTTAGTTATTTCCCTTGCTTTTTACTTTGCTTTTATTTTACTTTGCATCTTTATCATAATAGTACCAAAAATATTATCTTATCATATCTATCAGATCTCACTCTCGTAAGTGACCGTGAAGGGATTGACAACCCCTTATCGTGTTGGTTGCGAGGAGTTATTTGTTTTGTGCAGGTACGAGGGACTTGCATGCAGCCTCCTACTGGATTGATACCTTGGTTCTCAAACACTGAGGGAAATACTTACGCTACTTTGCTGCATCATCCTTTCCTCTTCAAGGAAATCCAACGCAGTGCTCAAGAGGTAGCAAGATGAATTTCTGGCGCCGTTGCCGGGGAGGTTCACGCAAGTCAAGATTTGACTCCCAACAACGAGCCATTTCTGGCGCCGTTGCCAGGGAGTCTATGCAAAAGTCAACATACCAAGTACCCATCACAACCCTTATCTCCCGCATTACATTATTTTCCATTTGCCTCTCGTTTTCCTCTCCCCCACTTCACCCTTGTTGTTTTATTCGCCCTCTCTCTCTATCCTCCCTCTCTTTCTCTATTTGCCTCCTTTTGCCTGCTTGCTTTTTGTTTGCTTGTGTGTTGGATTGCTTGCTTGTCACGATGGCTCAAGATAACACTAAATTGTGTGACTTTACCAATACCAACAACAATGATTTTATTAGCACTCCGATTGCTCCTCTTACCTATGTTGAATATTGTGAAATTAATGCCTCTTTGCTGAATCTTGTCATGAAAGATCCGTTTTCCGGCCTTCCTAGTGAAGATGTCGCTACCCATCTAAATAGCTTTGTTGATTTGTGTGATATGCAAAAGAAGAAAGATGTGGACAACGATATTGTTATGTTGAAGCTATTTCCTTTTTCTCTTATAGATCGCGCTAAAGCTTGGTTTTCGTATTTTCCTAAAAATAGTATTGATTCTTGGAACAAGTGCAAAGATGCTTTTATCTCTAAGTATTTTCCTCCCGCTAAGATCATCTCCCTTAGAAACTATGTTATGAATTTTAAGCAACTTGATCATGAACATGTTGCACAAGCTTGGGAGAGGATGAAATTAATGATACGTAATTGCCCTACTCATGGCTTGAATTTGTGGATGATTATACAAATTTTTTATGTTGGATTGAATTTTGCTTCTAGAAATCTTTTAGATTCGGCCGCGGGAGGCACTTTTATGGAAATAACTTTAGGAGAAGCTACTAAACTCCTAGATAATACTATGGTTAATTATTCTCAATGGCATACTGAAAGATCTACTAATAAAAAGGTGCATACTGAAAGAAATTAATGTTTTGAGTGGAAAGATGGATGAACTTATGAAATTATTTGCTAGTAAGAGTGTTTCTTCTGATCCTAATGATATGCCATTGTCTACTTTGATTGAGAACAATAATGAATCTATGGATGTGAATTTTGTTGGTAGGAATAATTTTGGTAACAACGCGTATAGAGGAAATTTAATCCTAGGCCTTATCCTAGTAATCCCTCTAATAATTATGGTAATTCCTACAAAAATTCTTATGGAAATTATAATAAGATGCCCTCTGAATTTGAGAATAGTGTTAAGGAATTTATGAATTCGCAAAAAAATTCAATGCTTTGCTTGAAGAGAAATTGCTTAAAGTTGATGATTTGGCTAGGAACGTTGATAGAATTTCTCTTGATGTTGATTCTTTAAAGCTTAGATCTATACCTCCTAAGCATGATATCAATGAGTCTCTCAAAGCCATGAAAATTTCCATTGATGAGTGCAAAGAAAGAACCGCTAGGATGCGTGCTAAGAAAGATGCCTTTATAAGAGCGAGTTCTTCTAGTTCCTATGAAAATAAAGATGAAGATTTAAAAGTTATTGATGTGTCCCTGATTAAATCTTTGTTTTGCAATATGAATCTTGATAATGACGAGACTTAATATGATCCACCTTTACCTACAAGGCGTTCCAAAAATTTGGAGTTTTTAGATCTTGATGCTAAATTTGATGAAAGTGGGATTGAAGAAATTAAAACCCTAGATGTTGCAAAACCCAATATTTTGGATTTCAAGGAATTTAATTATGAAAATTGCTCTTTGATTGATTGTATTTCCTTGTTGCAATCTGTGCTAAATTCACCTTATGCTTATAGTCAAAATAAAGCGTTTACTAAACATATCGTTGATGCCTTGATGCAATCTTATGAAGAAAAATTTGAGTTGGAAGTTTCTATCCCTAGAAAACTTTATGATGAGTGGGAACCAAATATTAAAATTAAGATTAAAGATCATGAGTTCTATGCTTTATGTGATTTGGGTGCTAGTGTTTCCATGATTCCAAAGACTTTGTGTGATTTGTTAGGTTCCGTGATTTTGATGATTGCTCTCTAAACTTGCACGTTGTGGATTCCACTATTAAGAAACCTATGGGAAGAATCAATCATGTTCTTATTGTCGCAAATAGGAATTATGTGCCCGTAGATTTTATTGTCCTTGACATAGATTGCAATCCTTCATGTCCTATTATTCTTGGTAGACCTTTCCTTAGAACGATTGGTGCAATTATTGATATGAAGGAAGGAAATATTAGATTCCAATTTACGTTAAGGAAAGGCATGGAACACTTTCCTAGAAATAAAATTAAATTACCTTATGAATCCATTATGAGAGCCACTTATGGATTGCCTACCAAAGATGGCAATACCTAGATCTATCCTTGCTTTTTATGCCCAGCTAGGGGCGTTAAACGATAGCGCTTGTTGGGAGGCAACCCAATTTTATTTTTATTCCTTGCTTTTTGCTCCTGTTTAGTAATAAATAATTTACCTAGTCTCTGTTTGGTTGTGTTTTTTGTGTTTAATGAGTGTTTGTGCCAAGTAGAACCGTTGGGAAGAGTTGGGGAAAGTCTTGTTATCTTGCTGTAAAAAACAGAAACTATAGCGCTCACGAGAAATGCTTCCATTTTTATTTGGAAAGTGATATTTAGTTAATTATTTTTGCATATTATTAATACATAAATTCCTCACGTCCAGAAATTTATTTTAGAATTTTTGGGGTTCAGATCTTGCGCTAGTTACAGATTACTACAGTCTGTTCTGTTTTTGACAGATTCTGTTTTTCGTGTGTTGTTTGCTTATTTTGATGAATCTATGGCTAGTAAAATAGTTTATAAACCATAGAGAAGTTGGAATACAGTAGGTTTAACACCAATATAAATAAAGAATGAGTTCATTACAGTACCTTGAAGTGGTCTTTTGTTTTCTTTCGCTAACGGAGCTCACGAGATTTTCTACTTTAAGTTTTGTGTTGTGAAGTTTTCAAGTTTTGGGTAAAGATTTGATGGATTATGGAACAAGGAGTGACAAGAGCCTAATCTTGGGTATGCCCATGGCACCCCCAATTTAATCTAAGGACACCTAAAAGCCAAAGCTTGGGGATGCCCCGGAAGGCATCCCCTCTTTCGTCTACTTCTATCGGTAACTTTACTTGGAGCTATATTTTTATTCACCACATGATATGTGTTTTTCTTGGAGCGTCTTGTATGATTTGAGTCTTTGCTTTTTAGTTTACCACAATCATCCTTGCTGTACAAACCTTTTGAGAGATCTATACATGATTTGGAATTTGTTAGAATACTCTATGTGCTTCACTTATATCTTTTGAGTTATATAGTTTTTCTCTAGTACTTCACTTATATCTTTTAGAGCACGGTGCTGGATTTGTTTTGTAGAAACTATTGATCTCTCATGCTTCACTTAGATTATTTTGAGAGTCTTAAATAGCATGGTAATTTTCTTAAATAATCCTAATGTGCTAGGTATTCAAGATTAGTAAAAAAATTCTTATGAGTGTTTTGAATACTAAGAGAAGTTTGATGCTTGATGATTGTTTTGAGATATGGAGGTAATAATATCAAAGTCATGCTAGTTGAGTAGTTGTGAAATTGAGAAATGCTTGTGTTGAAGTTTGCAAGTCCCGTAGCATGCACGTATGGTAAACGTTATGTGACAAATTTGAAACATGAGGTGTTCTTCGCTTGTCCTCCTTATGAATGGCGGTCGGGGACGAGCGATGGTCTTTTCCTACCAATCTATCCCCATAGGAGCATGCGCGTAGTGCTTGTTTTTTTTATGACTTGTAGATTTTTGCAATAAGTATGTGAGTTCTTTATGACTAATGTTGATTCCATGGATTATACGCACTCTCACCCTTCCATCATTGCTAGCCTCTTCGGTACCGTGCATTGCCTTTTCTCACATTGACAGATGGTGCAAACTTTGCCGGTGCATCCAAACCCCATGATATGATACGCTATTTCACACATAAACCTCCTTATATCTTCCTCAAAACAGACACCATACCTACCTATTATGGCATTTCCATAGCCATTCCGAGATATATTGCCATGCAACTTTCCACCATTCCGTTTATCATGACACATTCATCATTGTCATATTGCTTTGCATGATCATGTAGTTGACATCGTATTTGTGGCAAAGCCACCGTTCATAATCTTTCATACATGTCACTCTTCATTCATCGCAATCCCGGTACACCGCCGGAGGCATTCATATAGAGTCATCTTTTGTTCTAGCATCGACTTGTAATCATTGAGTTGTAAATAAATAGAAGTGTTATGATCATCATTTTCTAGAGCATTGTCCCAAGTGAGGAATAAAAAAATAAAAAGAGAGAGAAAGGCCATAAAAAAGAAAAGAAGAGAAGGCCCAAAAAAAGAGAAAAAGAGAGAAGGGACAATGCTAGTATCCTTTGCCACACTTGTGCTTCGAAGAAGCACCATAATCTTCATGATAGAGAGTCTTTTGTTTTGTCACTTTCATATACTAGTGGGAATTTTTCATTATAGAACTTGGTTTGTATATTCCAACAATGGGCCTCCTCAAGTTCCCTAGGTCTTCGTGAGCAAGCAAGTTGGATGCACACCCAGTTAGTTTCTTTTGTTGAGCTTTCATACATTTATAGCTCTAGTGCATCTGTTGCATGGCAATGCCTACTCCTTGCATTAACATCAATCGATGAGCATCTCCATAGCCCATTGATTAGCCTCGTTCATGTGAGACTTTCTCCTTTTTTTGTCTTCTCCACATAACCCTCATCATCATATTCTATTCCACCCATAGTGCTATGTCCATGGCTCGCGCTCATATATTGCATGAAAGTTTATAGGTTTGAGATTACTAAAGTATGAAACAATTGCTTGGCTTGTCATTGGGGTTGTGCATGATGAGAGAATTCTTGTGTGACGAAAATGGAGCATGACTAAACTATATGATTTTGTAGGGATGAACTTTCTTTGGCCATGTTATTTTGAGAAGACATAATTTCTTAGTTAGTATTCTTGAAGTATTATTATTTTTATGTCAATATGAACTTTTATCTTGAATCTTTCGGATCTAAATATTCATACCACAATTAAGAAGAATTACATTGAAATTATGCCAAGTAGCATTCCACATCAATAATTCTGTTTTTATCATTTACCTACTCGAGGACGAGCAGGAATTAATCTTGGGGATGCTTGATACGTCTCCAACGTATCTATAATTTTTGATTGCTCCATGCTATATTATCTATTGTTTTGTACATTATTGGGATTTATTATCCACTTTAGTATTATTTTTGGGACTAACCTATTAACCGGAGGCCCAGCCCAGAATTGCTGTTTTTTGCCTATTTTAGGCTTTCACAGAAAAGGAATATCAAACGGAGTCCAAACGGAATGAAACCTTCGGGAACGTGATTTTCGGAATGAACATGATCCAGGAGACTTGGACCCTACGTCAAGAAATAAAGGAGGAAGCCGCGAGGTAGGGGGCGCGCCTACCCCCCTCCCCAGGCGCACCCTCCACCATCATGGGCCCCCTGTTGCTCCACCGACGTACTCCTTCCTCCTATATATACCTACGTACCCCCAAACGATCAGATACGGAGCCAAAAACCTAATTCCACCGCCGCAACCTTCTGTATCCACGAGATCCCATCTTGGGGCCAGTTCCGGAGCTCCGCCGGAGGGGGCATCCACCACGGAGGGCTTCTACATCAACACCATAGCCTCTCTGATGAAGTGTGAGTAGTTTACCTCAGACCTTCGGGTCCATAGTTATTAGCTAGATGGCTTCTTCTCTCTTTTTGGATCTCAATACAATGTTCTCCCCCTCTCTTGTGGAGATCTATTCGATTTAATCTTCTTTTTGCGGTGTGTTTGTTGAGATCGATGAATTGTGGGTTTACGAGCAAGATTATCTACGAACAATATTTGAATCTTCTCTGAATTATTTTATGTATGATTGGTTATCTTTGCAAGTCTCTTCGAATTATCAGTTTGGTTTGGCCTACTAGATTGATCTTTCTTGCAATGGGAGAAGTGCTTAGCTTTGGGTTCAATCTTGCGGTGTCATTTCCGAGTGACAGTAGGGGCAGCAAGGCACGTATTGTATTGTTGCCATCGAGGATAACAAGATGGGTTTTTTATCATATTGCATGAATTTATCCCTCTACATCATGTCATATTTCTTAAGGCGTTACTCTGTTTTCATGAACTTAATACTCTAGATGCATGCTGGATAGCGGTCGATGAGTGGAGTAATAGTAGTAGATGCAGGCAGGAGTCGGTCTACTTGTCTTGGACGTGATGCCTATATACATGATCATACCTAGATATTCTCATAATTATGCTCAATTTTGTCAATTGCTCAACAGTAATTCGTTCACCCACCGTAAAATACTTATGCTCTTGAGAGAAGCCACTAGTGAAACCTATGGCCCCCGGGTCTATCTTCATCATATTAATCTTCCAATACTTAGTTATTTCCTTTGCTTTTTACTTTGCTTTTATTTTACTTTGCATCTTTATCATAAAAATACCAAAAATATTATCTTATCATATCTATCAGATCTCACTCTCGTAAGTGACCGTGAAGGGATTGACAACCCCTTATCACGTTGGTTGCGAGGAGTTATTTGTTTTGAGTAGGTACGAGGGACTTGCGTGCAGCCTCCTACTGGATTGATACCTTGGTTCTCAAAAACTGAGGGAAATACTTACGCTACTTTGCTGCATCATCCTTTCCTCTTCAAGGAAATCCAACGCAGTGCTCAAGAGGTAGCAAAGGCTTGTTTCTCACTTAATGTTGTAGGATCATCACATGTAGCTTTGTAAGCACCACTGGACTTGTTGTGAAGCTTTTCTTTATCCTTGAGTGACATCTCATGAGCAAC
Organism: Triticum urartu; assembly: GCF_003073215.2. Taxonomy (NCBI): domain Eukaryota; kingdom Viridiplantae; phylum Streptophyta; class Magnoliopsida; order Poales; family Poaceae; genus Triticum; species Triticum urartu. Next base: position 229,213,264 of record NC_053022.1, read on the forward strand.
AATTCTACCAATGAATTCTGTTGGCTTTTGATCTTTGTAATTGGGCATAATTTGCATCAAGGTGCATGTGGTATCATATTTTCCATCCATAGGATCTTCTTGATGATGACTCTGTCAGTCATCTCTTCACTTTGTAAGCCGGCAATCTCATTTGTGTTGAGAGCAAGCCTAGAATACATTTCAGCGACTCCTTCACCATCCTTCATTTTGAACTTGTCAAGTTGACTTTGAAGCACATCCAATTTGGATTCCTTGACGGACTCGGTACCTTCATGCATATCAACCAAAGTATCCAAAATTTACTTTGCATTCTCAAGGCGACTGATTTTGTTGAATTCTATGGGGCACAATCCATTGAAGAGGATATCGCAAGTTTGAGAATTATATTGCAACATTTTCAATTGTTCCGCGATCGCTTCGCGATTCGGTTCTCGTCCATCTTCAAAGAATTCACCTCGCAAACAATACACACAATAGCCCAAACGGCAGGGTTATGTCTAAGAATATGCATTTTCATCTTATGCTTCCAACTAGCAAAATTAGAACCATCAAAGTAAGGACCTCTATGGTGATAATTTCCCTTGCTAGACGCCATACTCTCCTAGGTTGTGAAACCAAGGCTATGATCACCAATGCTATGGAAATCAAGGCAAATAGAGACCAAAGCTCTGATACCACTTGTAGGATCGAAAGTAGGTCTAGAGGGGGTGATTAGATTACTTGACCAAATAAAAATCTAGCCTTTTCCCAATTTTAAGTCTTGGCTGATTTTAGCAACTTAGCACAAGTCAAGCAATCAACCTACACATGCAATTCTAAGAGTATAGAAGTGCAAAATAAGACATTGCATATGAAGGTAAAGGGAAGGGTTTAGAGAAGGCAAACACAATATAGACATGAAGATTTTTGGCATGGTTCCGATAGGTGGTGCTATCGTACATCCATGTTGATGGAGACTTCAACCCACAAACGGTAATGGTTGCGCGAGTCCACGGAGGGCTCCACCCACAAAGGGTCCACGAAGAAGCAACCTTGTCTATCCTGCCATGGCCATCGCCCACGAAGGACTTGCATCACTTGGGTAGATCTTCATGAAGTAGGCGATCTCCTTGGTCTTCCAAACTCCTTGGTTCAACTCCACAATCTTGATGGAGGATCCCAAGTGACACCTAACCAGTCTAGGAGGCACCACTCTCCAAAAGGTAATACATGGTGTGATGATGATGAACTCCTTACTCTTGTGCTTCAAATGATAGTATCTCCAACACTCAACTCTCTCTCACAGATTTGGCTATGTTGGAAAGATGATTTGAGTGGAAAGCAACTTGGGGAAGGCTAGAGATCAAGATTCTCATGGTTGGATTGGAATGTCTTGGTCTCAACACATGAGTAGGTGGTTCTCTCTCAAAAAATGAATAGTGGAAGTGTAGGCACATTCTGATGGCTCTCTCTTGAATAGAGAAGGGGTGGAGGGGTATATATAGCCTCCACACAAAATCTAACCATTACACACATTTGACCCAATTCGGTTAGACCGAATAGGTGAACTCGGTGAGACCGATGTAGTTCAAAAAGTGAATGTTAGGATTTTCGGTGGGACTGACATGGTCAACTCGGTGGGATCGATGCCCTAGGGTTACGTCAAAACCTCAACTCGGTGTGACCGATTGCATGAGCTCGATGGGACCAATTTCAGCAATGCTCAAACAGAGAGTTAGTCTGGCAAAGTAGGTTGGAACAATCGCTCATTTCGGTAAGACCGAAACATTACGAAAGGGAAACAAAGAGTTTGCATTGCGAACTCGGTGGGACAGATCGCTCATTTCGATAAGAACGAAATGTTACAAAGGGAAATGGAGAGTTTGCAATCCCATTTGGATGAGACCGAAATACCTATCAGTGACACCAGACTGATTAGGGTTTCTGGCTATGGCTATGTCAAAGGAACTCAATGGCGCCGGATAGATCAAATCGGTGCGGCCGAGTTTGACTTTAGGTTTACGACATATTTGGATTTGAGAAAGTGGTTGAGGAATTTGGAGCATATCACTAAGCATTTTGAGCAAGTTGAGAATTAAGCAACACCTCATCCCCTTTTAACAGTATTGGCTTTTCCTATGGACACAATGTGATCTTGGATCACTAAAATAGAAATGAAGAGTCTTAAGCTTTTGCCAATATTTGTCCTTAGCAATTTGAGGGGTCCAAATCTCAAGTCCATGCCATGCCAATCATTGAACTTTCTAAAATATTCAACTTGAATGGATATTAGTTCAATGAGCTATATGTTGTTATGAATTACCAAAACCACCCGGGGATTAATTGCACTTTCATTACCTCACATGCATGATGTGTTTGTTTCTCATGGTGGATGTTAAAGAGCCCTTAACTATAGACTATAATATATAACGGAATAAGAATTCTTCACCCTGAGTGATAAATAGTTGAACTTCTTGTATGCTTCATCAAAATAGGACATGTAATATACTATTGGAAAGCTATGTACAAGGAGACACTATTCCATGTAGAAATTGTTCAGAAAAGCCTCACCGATTAAGACCTATTTTGAGAATGGTGTTTTTTTCGTATTGAAAATGTTAATTGTATTTGTGATCACAATTTCAAATGGTTTATCGGGAGCCATGCAAATAATATGGTGTTGGAAATCAGTTGCAAACCCGCTCCTTTTTCACATAGAAATGTCTTCCAAATCCAAAAGGTTTAAAAGTAATTTAAAAATAATGGAAATTTGAACGAGAACATATTTTTGGTTCATTTTAAAATGGTTTGTGTGAATGTACAAATGGTATGGCATTGGAAAGAAGGACAAAATGCAAGAACTTTTGGCATATAACTTTTCCTTGAATTGTATATGAATTGAATTGTACTTTGTAAAAGGCAAAAAAACTAATGGGAAATTTTTAAGAAGTTTCTTTGGAAGCTATTTGAATGCTAAACAAATAATGTAGATAGATTTCCCCAATTCCCAACCGCTTAAAAGGATTTAAATAAAACATGATCGGGCATGCTATTTCTCAAAGCTGAAATAGGTAGTCATAGTACGTCGTGCTCGCACTTTGACTTCCAAGAATTTCACATCTGAACCTCACTATGTTTTCTTGTATTATTTTGGCTATGAATCCTCAAATGTTTTGCCAGAATTGTGCAAATGATATATGGTTGGAAAGCTATTGCAAATAAGCATGTTTTTGTGTTGGGAATTATTTAAAATTCAACACAGTTTAAGAGTAGTTTTGAAACTATAGAACTTGTTTCGATCAACATAAATCAAATGTTGGAATTGTTTGTCGGAATCAAATATATAATGTATCGTTGGAAAAAATAATGGGAGTAAAGTTTTCATTTAGAGTATTTTTCAAATTCATCGCAATTTAAGAGGAGATCTGCAAGCACCAAAAATGGAGTAATTTTTTTAGAACTCCAAGTTGAGCTTCGACTTCTTCTAGTGGATTATATGAACTGTCATAGGGTGAGCGTGTGAACTTCCAATAGAAACCCTTTTATGTTTTATTTTTAGTATCATTTTCTCTTCCCAACCGCACTCGGGCGTCTTTTGAACTGCTAGGTGTTCCACATATGAACTCCTATGTGTTTTTATTGTAAGTCCTAAATTGTTTATTCAAATGGAGAATTTGATATATCATTGGTTATATATTAAAAAGGACCAACCACTTCAAAAAAATGACACATCCGTGACATTTTGGGCCGAACGATTTTTTTTTCTGTCATACATATGACACTTCTATGACGATAATTGTGACAAAACCTGGTATCATCATAGATGTGGTGGGCTCCTACTTCTATGACAAAAAATCATGACAGAAAATGGGATTTTCGTCCTGGGCGGGCTGGAGACGCAGCTGCATGACATTCTTTGGACCGTCCATGATGGAAAAAACCATGGTAGAAGCGAGGGCGAAGAAAATTTCGGGGAGTTCCCGATTACGGTGGGAGGTCGGAGGCCGAGTGATGCGCTTTTCTCTCATACACGTACACGCGTGTGTGCGAGGCGTTGGCTCTAACTGAACCCGAGTGAGGCGTTGGGCTCTAACTGAACCCGAGCGATTGCACTGCAGGCTACGCGTTACTGAACCCGAGCGATCGATCGATGGCTGTTAACTGAACCTGATCGAGCGATTCCTTCGCTACTGCTGCGAACTGAAGCCGATCGATGCTGCCTCTGGACGAACAGTGAGCGTTGTGGGGGGGGGGGGTTGGATGAACAGTTCCCAGTGGGGGTGGATGAACAGAACCCCGATCGATCGAGCCGGTTGGGGCTGGATGACAGGACCCCGTGGAGGGCTGGATGAACAGGACCACCCCGTGGAGGGCAGGATGAAAAGTAGACGGTGGAGGTCAGGATGAATAGTAGATGGTGGAGGGTAGGATGAACAGTAGCCCGTGGAGGGGTGGTTGAACAGGAGCCCGTGGAGAGGGCTGGTTGAACAATAGCCGGTGCAGTAGCGCGCGGTGGAGGCTGGATGAACAGGAGCCTGTGGATGAACAGTCGCAGGTGGAGGCTAGAGGAGGTCGACGGTGGATGAACAGTAGCTCGTGGAGGCTGGAGAGGGTCGATGGTGGAGATGAACTGTATCCCGTGGAGTCCCGTTTTGGGTACGCCACACCCCTCCCGATGAACAGGACCCCCGTTTCGACCGTAGGCGGTCTGTTTCGTCCATTTTGCGGTACGCCACACCCCTCCCGATGAAAAGGACCCCCGTTTTGACCGTAGAAGGTTCGTTTCCTCCGTTTTGCGGTACGCCAGACCCCTCCCGATCAACAGGACCCTGTTCCGAACGTAGGAGATCTGTTTCCTCCGTTGTGCGGTATGCCTGGCCTCGTTTCTATCGCCTGTTCCACCCAAGCCCTCCGGATGAACATGACGACGCATTCCGTTCCGACCCAGCTGGTTGGCTCCTATGCATTCCGTTGCCTCCCGATGAACACGACGCATTCCGTTGCCTCCCCATGAACACGACGCATTCCGTTGCCTCCCCATGAACACAACGACGACGCAGTTTCTCCGTTCCGACCCAGCCATGTCAACGAACCCTCGCCGTATGTATGCGCGAGTAGGCGTTTGAGACCCCGCCCGTATGTACACATACGTGGCCGTATTTTCTTTCTTGCACCCTGTCCGCCTCTACTACGACATGTGCGCACCTCTACATCCACCAGTATATATGTACATACACATTCACGACCAGAATGACAACGTTACGTACGCTTCGACCAGGTGGGTCCCGACTGTCAGGCACTTCCTTGCGTGCGAAGATGTAGCTGGTGGGTCCCAACAGTCAGGGAGGCGAAATACGGTGGCCCGTTCGGTGGGTCCCACTGTCAGTTGGAGGAATAATTATTTTGCACGTAATAAGGAGGCACTTCCTTGCTGCGCCCGTGGACCCAGCTGTCAGCGTCTCCACGTAGAGTCCACGTCCGATGGAAGCCGTTCCTTGACCATGTTGACCACGCCGCGCCGAGAGCACCAGGGCGGTGGACGACGGTGAGGCCTAGGAAGGGGACGACGTGGAGCCGGGGAAGACGCGATAGTGGATGCCCATGCGTAGAGGAGTACGAGGGCACTGGTTCGCTGCGGTGTGAGGCTGCCGTCGCCGTAGAGTAACAGGGGGTGTGGGTGAGTAGAGGGATGGCCTGGCCCGCGGTGGGAGTAGTAGGGGGCGGTGAGGCCTCCGCCGCATCGCAGCCGGCCACGGGAGGCAGAACCACGAGGCACGACCGGCGCTGGTTTGGGCGGCTAGAGCAAGAAGACCAGAGGTTGAAGAAGCACTACGGCCATTGGATGGACACCGTACGGTCCCTGGAGCTAGAATCGTGCATATTGACTAAGTTGACAAAGCCCTCCGTCCCCATCAAGTTAGTAGGCCCACAAGTCAACCTGCCACTATACTGGGTCCCAGCTAACACGGGGAGTATTTTTTTGTGCGTAATAAGGAGGCACTTCCTTGCGTGCGAAGATATAGTTGGTGGGTCCGAGCTGTCAGCGGCGGTAAAATTTTTTCGCGAAATACACAGGCCCTTTCGGTGGGTCCCTGATATCAGGTGGAGGAATCATTATTTTGCCGTAATAAGGAGGCATTTCCTTGCGTGCGGCCGTGGACCCAGCTGTCGGCATCTCCACGTACAGTCCACTTCAGATGCATGTCGGTCATTGACCACGTTGACCAGGCCATGCCGAGAGCACCAGGGCGATGGACGACGGCGAGGCCTAGGAAGGGAACGACACAGAGGCTGGGAAGACTCGGCAGTTGTTTCCCACGCGGAGGGGAGTATGACTGTACAAAGGTTTACTGGTTCGTCTGCCGTCGCCGGAGAATAACAGCAGGTGTGGGTGAGTAGAGGGATGGCTAGGCCAGCGATGGGAGTACGATGGGGCGGTGAGGCCTGAGCGGCAGCACAGCCGGTCGCGGGGAGGAGGGAGCAGGCAGTCCCACCGGCGCTTGTTTGAGCGGCTAGAGCAGGAAGAGCAGAGATTGAAGAAGCACGACGACAGTTGGATGGACATCCAACAGTCCCTGCTTGTGCGTCAACCTTTTTTAGGAAAGTCTCAAATCTATGGAAAACAGCATACAGCCCATCTGCCATTATTTCTAATAATTTTCAACCCATTTGCTAATTCTTAAGGTTTTTTGGAGCCCATATTCTTTTTGTTAGCATTACATCCCAAATTGTGGCCACGGTTAAAAAATTATACGAAATTTTGCATACTTCGGTGCGGTCCGAACTGTTTTTAATCCCAAAATTTTGACTCACATTCAAACTGATTTTAAAAATAAATGTATATCAATATAAAATCCAACAAATTCTCCATGCATAAAAATTAATGTAATTTAAAATCTTGAAATGAAAAAAAGATATTCCAAACTAATTGTCGGTTTGATGTGTTTTAAAAATGTACCACCCATTTCTCATTACTGATGGGCCATTTTCTCGGCCAGCCGAATGAAAGCTCTCCTCGTCTTGAAAGATTTGCAGCCCAACAGGCCTGACAAAGCGACTTACTTGGCAAATCACAAAAAAACTGGGCTGTGGCCGTGGACCCAGCTGTCAGCCTCTCCATGTACAGTACTCTTCCGATGGAAGTCGTTCCTTGACCACGTTGACCACGCCGCGCGGAGAGCACCACGGCGGTGGACGACGGCGAGGCCTAGGAAGGGGACGACGCGGAGCCGGGGAAGACGCGATACTGGAAGCCCGCGCGGAGAGGAGTACGAGGGTTCACTGGTTCGGCTGCGGTGTGAGGCTGCCGTCGCCGTAGGGCTTGACCAACGGTGGGAATAGTAGGGGGTGGTGAGGCCTCCGCGGCAGCACAGCCGGCCACGGGAGGCAGGAGCATGCGGCACGACCGGCGCTGCTTTGGGCGGCTGGTGCAAGAAGACCAGAGGTTGAAGAAGCACTACGGCCGTTGGATGGACATCGTACTGTCACTGGAGCTAGAATCGTTCATATTGACTAAGTTAACAAAGCCCTCCGTCCCCGTCAACTTTGTTGACCCACAAGTCATCCTCCCACTATGGTGGGTCCCAGCTAACAGGGGGGTATTCATTTTTTTGTGCGTAATAAGGAGGCACTTCCTTGCGTGCGAAGATATAGCTGGTGGGTCCGACATGTCAGCGGGGGGAACCTTTTTTTCGCGAAATACAGAGGCCCTTCCAGTGGGTCCCAGCTGTCAGGTGGAGGAATCATTATTTTGCGCGTACAGTCCATGGCCGATGGATGTCGTTCGTTGACCAAGTTGACCAGGCCGCGCCGAGAGCACCATGGCGGTGGACGACGGCGAGGCCTAGGAAGGGAACGACACGGAGCCGGGGAAGACTCGGCAATGGTTGCCCACGCGGTGGGGAGTATGAGGGTTTACTGGTCTGGCTGCCGTCGCTAGAAAATAACAGGAGGTGTGGGTGAGTAGATGAATGGCCTGGCCAGCAATGAAGTAGGGTGGGGCGGTGCGGCCTGTGCGGCAGCACAGCCGGCCACGGGAGGCGAGAGCAGGCAGTCCCACCGGAGCTGGTTTGGGTGGCTGGAGCAAGAAGATCAGATATTGAAGAAGCAGCACGGCCGTTGGATTAACATCCAACGGTCAATGCTGCTAGAATCGTTTGTGTATTAAGTTGACAAAGCCAAAGTACACGTCAACCTAGTAGACCCACAAGTCAGCCTCCAAATCTGTCCCAAACAGCATACAACCCGAAATTTCTAGTCAGATTCAAATTAATTTTAAATCTAAATATACCTTAATTTAAATTCAATGAAATCTTACCCGTACAAAAACAATGAAATTTAAAATATCAAAATCTGAAAGAAAACAGTATTTTGGAACTAATTGTCTGTTTGCTATATTTTTCATTTTACAACCCATTTATTATTACTTATAGCCCATTTCTTATTACTTATATCCCATTTCTGGGCAAAATGCATCCCTCCTCGTCTTGAAAGATTTCCGGCCCAGCAGGGCGTAGAAAAGCAAGTAGGCCTACGTTGGTTATTCTGCAAAAAACAAAATAGCTGGCTAGCAATTTTCAGAAAGGAAAAAAAACAAACTGGGCTGGCCATGTGCTAAACATATGAAATAAAAGCCTGGGCTAGACGGGCCACGGGTCCCGCACAACCGAGTTGACACCCTTCTCCGTCCCGAAAAAACAAAATTACTGCGCACGCTGCTGGGTCCCTACTGTCATCCTCACCATGTACCGTCATCTCCTTATTCCTCTCGGTTGTTGACCATGTTGACAACACCAGAGGGCGGCGCCGCAGCGAGCGAACCAAGGCGGAAGACGATGGTGAGGCCTCGGACGGGAACGAACAGGAGCCGGGGCAGATCACAGCCAGCCGTGGGAGGCGGGAGCAGGCGGTCCCGCCGGCGCTGGTTTGGCTTTGGAGGCTCGAGGAAGAAGGGACTGAAGATACGCGACAGACGTTGAATGTCAATCCAATGGTCAAGGTTGGCACAATTGTTTGTTGACTAAGCGGACACCAAGTAGCATACTTTTTTATATATAGGAAGAAAACTACGAGGAAAATGCGTTCGTCTGCCGTCCTCCTCATAGGGAACGTTCGGCACATAAGTGACTAGCACCCTTGGTTTTCAACCGAGAGGTCTTGGGTTCGAGTCACAAGAACTCTCAATTTTGTCCTCCTTCCTTCCTCGCAAAAAAGGGAAAGAAAATCAAAGACTTGGGAAGGTGTACAGAACAAGCTAGTGTACCAGTAATGAGACGTTGCCGAGTTTTAGAAAAAAGAAAGACGTGCTCCTGTAGCTGGTTCGAATCCAAACCTAGACTATGACTATATATGGTGCTATGCTACTCTGTAAGTAATGAAACTGACATATCCAATGTTCCCTTCTCCTCTTCTCTACTTACTCTGCCTAGCATCAGAAGCTCTGGCCGCAGCAACCATGTCCGCTGGCTGCTTGTCCACCTGCTCTTCAGCAGGCAACAACCAGATATGCGCCAAGTCGCAACCCGTACCATCGCCTGTGGGTCTCATCACACCCTCACCGGCACGCGCACCGCAGCCGATTGCTCATCGCAACCCGCTGCCATTGGTGTGGTGCCACTGCTGCAAATCACGCAGAGTCATCCGTCGAGTCTCAACCACAATCCGTAACCCTGGCCGAGTCTTCTACAAATGCCCGAATCATGGGGTAATAATATGTTTAAGTGTTGTTCTGCTGCTTTCAATTGCTAATTTTTTTTAATAGTTTGGTTGATGATCTACCAATTTGATTCGTGCAGAAAAGGGAAGATTCGTGTGATTTGTATTTCTGGGAAGTTGCTGATGTGGGGGAATGCAACTACGCTGATTATTTGGTTAGCTGAGGAATCCCAATACCAGCAGGTTGGGGTGTTGGACAAGTAACTGAAGGAACGGCAGAAGAGGAAGATGCAGAGCAGAAGGTTAAAGATGCAGTTCCTCTGATCATGGCCAAGCAACAGCTGCTGAACGGCCTTGACAGCAATGAGGAGATGAAAGAGCTTGTGAAGATAATGGGGAAAATCGATGTGCTCTGTAGGATGATTGTCTCTTTATTTGCAGTGTATGTAGCACTCGTGATGTATTCAGTGGCTACGACATGAGCACTTTGCTGAAACTAGTAATGAATGAAACCTGTGTAGCAGGATGGGCGTAGGGTTGTGAACATCTAATGATTTCTATTAAGGAAATCAGGGGGTATCCCCTTTTGCTCATATAAATAAATAAATAGCAGAGGCCCTGTCGGGTCAGCTTTGTTCTCATTCGAAGACGTCGAGAAAATTGCAGTCCAACAGCAAACTATGTCATCAAATTCAAGTTTCACAGCCAAATATGAGTACAACTAAACAACAATGTCATCATGTTTTAGTTGTCATACAATCACCAAACACAAATCAGCATACATAACAAGTGATGTTCTCACATCAAAATACTAAACAACATGTTCATCAGGTTTCAGTTATCAGAGCAAAGACAATTTCACATAGTAGATAAAAAACGTCTTCTGACAGGCAAATACGACAAAAGCAATGTAATCATCATCCGCAGCAGCAGCGTCAACATCTTCGCCATGTGTATCAATCTGAATCGTAATTCTCCACGGTGTCATCTTCTTCTTCGTCCTCAACGTCCTCAACGTTGTCTTCTTCTTGATCAACTCTTGTATGTCCACAGCACGACAGGCAATCTTTTCGCCGGCGTCATTGACGTGATGGTTCTCAAAGATATTAGGAACATCTATGTTATCTTGTACATCAGGAGCAGTCTAAGCATCATCTTGCTGTGCAACTTCATTAAACGAATTCCTCTACTCAAACCTTTGCAATACTCTCCAGTCATCGCTACGTGCAAATGTGTCTTCCAAGAAAATTATCTGTGTTGCTTGATTTGCCAAAATAAAAGGCTCGTTGGTCTGGTACGCCGCCTTGACATTGATAGATTTGAAATAATCATCAGCTCTGGGTTTTGCGATCCTGGAAAACAGGTTATACCAACACAGCACAACAGAACCACACACCGATGATCCTCGAAACTGGAGATATACTACAACTGAATAATGTCTGTTATGTTAGCATACATTTCAGTTGTCTCTTTGTCATACGTATCCATGCTCATGATGGCACTGTTTTGTGTCTTCCTGCCTTCGTCTCGTGCAAGGGTGTTGTAGCGCACATCTCCAACAACGCAAGATTCATAATGTCTTACCCGAGTATCAGGACCCATTGCTAGTGAGTAAAGGGCATCATCAACTGCCTGCCCATCCTCCCGCATCTTCTTAACCTATGGTTAGGAAATAGACAAGCTGGTCATCTTATGTACTCAATATATTAAAAAAACTGACAGTGCACTTCAAAAGCTTACATGGTTCTTGAACCATTTCGCAAATCCTGCCATAACCAGTTTGTCAACGTTTCTTGGATTTTGCGGCAGTAACTCCTCTTTGTAGATGCTGCATAACATAGTGATCGTGTCAAACATCTAAATATATAAGAATGTGCTGCAAGTTTAGTAGATTACGATGTATTACTTGATATAAGGTAGTATCTCAGGACAGTTATTCAACACATACCAAACCATTTTGTCGAAATCTTTAGGTTTGTCCTCTTGTTGACTCTTCCCTGTAACTCGAACAAAATAATCGGAAACATTGAGCCCGGGATTGTCTTCACCCACCTCTTTGCTAAGCTGATCAGCTATTTCAATGTATTTTGAGCAGAATGTCAACGCTTCTGTAGCAATGTAGGCCTCTGCAATGGAAACCTCGGGTCTAGCTCTATTCCTAACATAGCCCTTGAAAGTGCCTAGCCGCCTTTCAATAGGGTATATCCAGCCATACTGTACTGGACCTCTAAGTAGTGCCTCATCAGGTAGATGAACAGCGAAATGCACCATCACATCAAAGAAGGCTGGAGTTTATATCTTCTCAAGGTCGCATAGGATAGTTGGTATCTTGTCTCTAAGACGCTCCAAAGCATCTATCCTGATATTCCTACTGCAGAGTTCCCTGAAGAATTGTCCCAACTCTGCAACTTCTCTGTATAAGTCAGGGCGGCCCAATCCTCTAAGGATAACAGGTAAAACCCTTTGAAGTAGGATGTGGCAGTCATGAGTTTTCAACCCTTGTACCTTGTTTCCATCTGCACTGACTCTCCTTCCAAGGTTGGAAGCAAATCCATGTGGGAATCTCACACGTGACGGGACCTCGCAGAATTATTTTCTTTTTACCTTGTCCAAGACGTACACAGCTGGTGCCATATCCCGTGGTTTACCTTCATCTTGCACCTGCAAATCCTTTATGATACCCAGGTGTGTCAAATAAATCCTAGATTTTAAGGTATCTTTTGTCTTGCCTTCAATATTAAGAAGTGTGCCGATAATGCTGTCACATATATTTTTCTCGATGTGCATCACATCAAGATTATGCCGCAGATCCAAATCTTTCCAATACTCCATGTCCCACAAAGTGGACCTGCGGGTAAACAATAATCTCTCTTCTACCCTGCCATGCTTCCTTTTCCCGCTACCATTACCAGGATGGTTTCTTGGTGTAATATGCATGACCTTCTCTAATTCCACTTGCAACTCATCGGTGGTGAGCCTCTTTGGCGCATCACGGTTTTCATGCTTTGCATTGAACACATGTCTTTGGTATTTTCTAGGATGCGGCTTGTCCTTCGCAAGGAAACGGCGGGGTCCAATGTAACAGATCTTGCTAAGTATTGCGTATGACAGCGGATTCCTGTCACAGCGAACACATGCATTGTAACCATGTGTCGTTCGCCCTGACATAGTGCCCAAAGCCGGATAATCATGGATGCACCAAATTATAACAGCACATAGAAAGAAATCAGTTGGTGGGCTGCTATATAGGTCTCGAGTGAGAACACCCTTCCATAGCTATTGAAGTTCCTCCACAAGAGGCTCCATGAACAAATCAAAATCCTTTCCAGGACTTTTTGGACCTGGGAGGAGCAAGGCCATCATGTAGTTTGATTCTTTGGTGCAGACATTTGGAGGCATGTTGTAAGGGATAACAAGCACTGTCCACATGCTATATGTGGCGCTCTGGTGGCCAAATGGGTTAAATCCATCTAAAACTAAGCCAAGTCTAATGTTTACCGGATCAGCAGCAAACTCTTTGTGTTTATCATTGAAGCTTTTCCACTCACTACCATGAGATGAATGGCTCATTACATTCTGATCTCTGTACTCCTGGTTCCTAGAATGCCACAGTACATCCTCTCTTATTTCAGTATCATGAAACAACCTCTGCAATCTTTGTGTAATTGGAAAATGTCTTAGAACATTATGAGGAATCCTCTTCACAGCATCGCCATCTTTCCATCTTGATGATTTGCATTTCGGGCATTCACTTAAGTTGGCATAATCCTTCCGAAACAGAACACAATTATTCTTACAAACATGGATCATATCATATCCAATTCCAACTGCACGAAGGAAATTCTTCATTTTACTGTAGGTGATTGGCAGCTCAGACGCATCTAGCAAAGATTCACGGAAAGCAGCCAACATCGCATCGAATGATTTGTTGGTCATTGATACGTCTCCAACGTATCTATAATTTATGATTGCTCCATGCTATATTATCTACTGTTTTGAATGTTTATGGGCTTTATTATACACTTTTATATCATTTTTGGGACTAACCTATTAACCCAGAGCCGAGTGCCAGTTTCTGTTTTTACCCTGTTTTAGGGTTTCAAAGAAAAGGAAAATCAAACGGAGTCCAATTGACCTGAAACTCCATGGAACTCACTTTTGGAAGGAAAGAAGCCCAAAAGACTTGGAGTGCACGTCGGGGGATCTGCGAGGAGTTCACGAGGCAGGGGGGCGCGCCCTCCACCCTCGTGAGCCCATCGTGCCCCCCCTGACGTACTTCTTCCGCCTATATATCTCCATATACCCTAAAAACATCCGGGAACACAATAGATCAGGAGTTCTGCCGCCAGAAGCCTCCATAGCCACCGAAAACCAATCTAGACCCGTTCCGGCACCCTGCCGGAGGGGGCAATCCTTCTCCGGTGGCCATCTTCATCATCCCGATGCTCTCCATGACGAGGAGGGAGTAGTTCTCCCTCGGGGCTGAGGGTATGTACCAGTAGCTATGTGTTTGATCTCTCTCTCTCTCTCATGTTCTTGAGGTGATACGATCTTGATGTATCGCGAGCTTTGCTATTATAGGTGGATCCTACGTTTCTCCTCCCCCTCGTCTCTCTTGTAATGAATTGAGTTTCCCCTTTGAAGTAATCTTATCGGATTGAGTCTTTATAGATTTGAGAACACTTGATGTATGTCTTGCAGTGGATATCTGTGGTGACAATGGGATATCACATGATCAACTTGATGTATGTTTTGGTGATCAAGTTGCGGGTTTCGCCCATGAACCTATGCATAGGGGTTGGCACATGTTTTCGTCGTGATTCTCTGGTAGAAACTTTGGGGCACTCTTTGAGGTCCTTTGTGTTGGATGAATAGATGAATCTGAGATTGTGTGACGCATATCGTATAATCATACCCACGGATATTTGAGGTGACATTGGAGTATCTAGGTGACATTAGGGTTTTGGTTGATTTGTGTCTTAAGGTGTTATTCTAGTACGAACTCTAGGGCTGTTTGTGATACTTATAGGAATAGCCCAACGGATTGATTGGAAAGAATAACTTTGAGGTGGTTTCGTACCCTACCATAATCTCTTCGTTCGTTCTCCGCTATTAGTGACTTTGGAGTGACTCTTTGTTGCATGTTGAGGGATAGTTATGTGATCCAATTATGTTATCATTGTTGAGGGAACTTACACTAGCGAAAGTATGAACCCTAGGCCTTGTTTTCTATCATTGCAATACCGTTTACGCTCACTTTTATCATTAGTTACCTTGCTGTTTTTATAATTTCAGATCACAAATACTTTTATCTACTATCCATATACCACTTGTATCACCATCTCTTCGCTGAACTAGTGCACCTATACAATTTACCATTGTATTGGGTGTGTTGGGGACACAAGAGACTCTTTGTTATTTGGTTGCAGGGTTGCTTGAGAGAGACCATCTTCATCCTATGCCTCCTACGGATTGATAAACCTTAGGTCATCCAGTTGAGGGAAATTTTCTACTGTCCTACAAACCTCTGCACTTGGAGGCCCAACAACGTCTATAAGAAGAAGGTTGTGTAGTAGACATCAAGCTCTTTCCTGGCGCCGTTGCCGGGGAGGTGTGTGCTTGAAGGTATATCTTTAGATCTTGCAATCGAGTCTTTTAGTTTCTTGTTTTATCACTAGTTTAGTTTATAAAAGAAAACTATAAAAAAATGGAATTGAGTTTGTCTCATACGCTTCACCCTTTTAATATCTTTCGTGAGTATGATGGAAAGGATAATTGTGCTCAAGTGCTAGAAGAAGAAATCTATAAAATGTTTGGAACTAAATATTTGAATGATGAGCACGATTGCAATGTTGTTAGTATGAATTCCTTGAATATCTATGATGCTAAGGATATGCAAAGCCACAAGCTTAGGGAAGCTATGTTTGATGAAGATGATATTTTTTCTCCCCCAAGTTTTGATGAGCAAATTTATTATGATGAAAGCATGCCTCCTATCTATGATGATTATTGTGATGACACGTATGCTCTAACGAATAATGATTACTATGAAACTTGTCATCATGATCTTAATTTTCAATCACATGATAGTTATTTTGTTGAGTTTGCTCCCACTATTATTCATGAGAAGAATTTGGCTTATGTGGAGAGTAGTAAATTTTCTATGCTTGTAGATCATGAAAAGAATGCTTTACATGCTGGTTATATTGTTGAATTCATTCATGATGCTACTGAAAATTATTATGAGGGAGGAATATATGCTTGTAGGAATTGCAATAATGTCAAGTTTCCTCTCTATGTGCTTAAAGTTTTGAAGTTATGCTTGTTGTACCTTCCTATGCAAGTTGATTCTTGTTCCGACAAGTTGTTTGCTCACAAAATCCCTATGCATAGGAAGTGGGTTAGACTTAAATGTGCTAGTTATATTCTTCACGATGCTCTCTTTATGTTACAGTTCTTATCTTTTATGTGAGCATCGTTGAAATCATCATGCCTAGCTAGGGGCGTTAAACGATAGCGCTTGTTGGGAGGCAACCCAATTTTATTTTTGTTCCTTGCTTTTTGTTCATGTTTAGTAATAAATAATTCATCTAGCCTCTGTTTAGATGTGGTTTTATGCTTTTAATTAGTGTTTGTGCCAAGTAGAACCTTTGGGAAGACTTGGGGAGAGTCTTGTTGATCATGCTGTAAAAAACAGAAACTTTAGTGCTCACGAGAACTGATGCCATTTTTATTTGGAGAGTGCCATTTAGTTAATTCTTCTTGAAGATGATTAATAGATAAATTACTGAGGTCCAGAAATTTATTTGAGAATTTTATGAGTTCCAGAAGTATACGTTTGATTCAGATTACCACAGACTG
This sequence comes from Triticum urartu, assembly GCF_003073215.2. NCBI lineage: Eukaryota > Viridiplantae > Streptophyta > Magnoliopsida > Poales > Poaceae > Triticum > Triticum urartu. The sequence goes on from NC_053022.1 coordinate 229,229,758, forward strand.
TTCTATTTTTGACAGATTCTGTTTTCATTGTGTTGTTTGCTTATTTTGATGAAACTATGGCTAGTAAAATAGTTTATAAACCATATAGAAATTGGAATACAGTAGTTTTAGCACCAATATAAATAAAGAATGAGTTCATTACAGTAACTTATGATGGTGATTTATTTTCTTATACTAACGGAGCTTACGAGTTTTCTGTTAAGTTTTGTGTTGTGAAGTTTTCAAGTTTTGGGTAAGGATTCGATGGACTACGGAATAAGGACTGGCAAGAGCCTAAGCTTGGGGATGCCCAGGTGTAACACCCCGGGTATGATTTACCTAATATGTAATCCAACTCTTGCCGTTTCCGGCGTTAAGTTATTTTATTTTCTCGGGTTCGGGTTTTTGTCTCTGTGTGTTGTTATCGTTGTCATGCATCTCATATCATTTCATCATGTGCATTGCATTTGAATACGTGTTTGTCTCAAGCATTCGAGCATTTTCCCCGTTGTCCGTTTTGCATTCCGGCGCTTCGTTCTCCTCCGGTGGTCATTTCTACCTTTCTTTCGTGTGTGGGGATTAAACATTTCCGGATTGGACCGAGACTTGCCAAGCGGCCTTGGTTTACTACCGGTAGACCGCCTCTCAAGTTTCGTACCATTTGGACTTCGTTTGATGCTCCAACGGTTAACTGAGGGACCGAGAAGACCTCGTGTGTATTGCAGCCCAACACCCCTCCATTTTGGCCCAAAACCCACCAAAATCCTCTCCATCATCTAGAGCGTTCGATCATGATCACGTGGCCGAAAACCGCACCTCATTTGGACACTCCTAGCTCCCGCTATGCCTATATAAAGACCCCCTCCAAAAATTCTCGTTCTGCTCCCCCCAAAACCCTAGATCCACCTCTCTCCTCGCGGCCGGACACGTCCGCCGGCCGCCGGACACGTCCGCCGCCTCCCGCGACTAACCACCGAGCGCCACGTGTCCCCGCCAGACCCTACGCGCCACCGGCCCGCCGAGCCCGCCGCCGGCCCCCGAGCCCATCACCAGGGGCGCCGCCTGCGCCGGCAAGCTCCCTGCTCCGGCCGCCGCATGCCATCGCCGGCCTCGCCGCTCCGGCAAGGCACCGCCGCACCGACGCCGCGGCCGCGCCGCCGCACGCCCCGGCGAGCTCCTCCTCGCCGTCTGGCCCTCTCCGGCCGCCCTCCGCCCTCCTCGCCCGGATCCGCCGGCCGCCGTCACCTTCGCCAAGTCCGGCGACGAATCCGGCCATCCTCTGGAGTCGCGCCGCACTGCTACAGTAACCGGGCCGGATCTGGATTTGGAATTGCTTCGGTTGACTTTTTGCCCCGAAACCCTAATTATTTTGCTAGGTTCGTCACATCGTATCTCCGCATCCGTAGCTCCGTTTTGGGCATATAGTATATCAAAATGTTTGTCTCAGGGAGCACATCATTTCATCTCATTGCATCATTTTCATTTGAGTTCATCTTGATGCCCGAAATGCTGTCGGAAGAGTGCTATTTGAGATAATTGTCAGATCTGCTGCTCCAGTTAGATATTTGTCATTTTTGCCATGATTAATGTGTGCATGATATGTTCCTGAGCTCTACATGTGTTTTGTTGTATGTTTTTCCATCTTTCCATAGGTGCAACCCATGTATTTTTGTGATGTGTGTGGTGACTAGCACAAGCTTGCAAAGTGGTGCATTCGTTAATGCTGATTTCAGGGACTTAGCAATTCCACTAAGTCCTTGATCTGTTTATATCAATATGCCATATGTTCATGTTGTTTCCTAGTGATTCGTGCCTCTTTTGAGGATGATCAGTAAGGATGTTTTGTTAATCTTGTAGTGCTCTATCCATCCATGTCTTTGTTTGCAATTATGGAGCACCCTAGCTTGAGTCAATCGAGCTCTACTTTTGCTATTTCGTGAATCTGGGAAGATTGTCTACTTGTTAGCGATTTTGCCGAGGATGTTGTAGTTGATCCGTGCATGCTATGTTATTGTTCTTGCCATGTCTAGCTTGTAAAATGTGTATTCTTGATGGGTGTATTCTTATATTGTCATGACTTGCTCCGTAGTGAGTGCATCGAGCTTGTAAACATGCCTACTTGATATCTGTTTTTGCATGCTCCAATTTTTTCACCAAGTCTGTGATCTGATTATGGTTTTGCCATGTTCACATGCTTGCAAATGTATTTTCTGATCCCTTTTGGCTCAAGGTCACTAAGGGACTTTTGGTAAGCTCTTGGAGTAGCTCCATGTCATGCTTTACTTTGCCACGTTCGGTCCCTGTAGCATATACTTTTCATGTTCCAAAGTGTGCTACCTGATCTGAAATTCCAGACAAGTGTTAATTTCACTAAGTCTGAAATCTGTTTACCAAATGCACTTTTGCCATGCTTGTTTGAACCTGTTAATGGATGAATTGGCTGTAGCTCAGTGTTCATCTTTTGTTAAGAATCATGAATGGATCCCTGCCATGTATTTTGTTGTCATGTTTGGGTGTTGTAGCATGTTTAACTTGTTGCATTTATATGGCTACTTGCTGTATATCGCAGACCATTGTCATGTTTGAATTGCTTGCCATTTCCAAACCGTGACTCCGATTCCGGTGATCTTTATATCGTTTTCAAGCAATTTCATCTCACCTTTCCATTGGCCCACTTGGATTTCCAAGTTGAGGCCAGGTTCATTCATTGGTTGTCAAATCTTGCATATGCATCACATATCGCATCCCGCATAGCATACCATGTTTGCATCATGTTGTTTGAGCTTTCCACGTGGTTGATTGTGTTCCGTTTGCTTGTCTGTCTTGTTTGGGTAGACCCGGGAGACGAGTTCGCCAACGAGGAGCCCGTTGAGTTTGCTTTCAAGGATCCAGTCAACTGTGACAACTTTGCAGGCAAGATGATCATACCCTCGAAATCACTTCTATCTTTGCTTTGCTAGATGCTCGCTCTTTTGCTATGCCTATGCTACGATGCCTACCACTTGCTTATTATGCCTCCCAAATTGCCATGTCAAACCTCTAACCCACCATGTCCTAGCAAACCGTTCTTTGGCTATGTTACCGCTTTGCTCAGCCCCTCTTATAGCGTTACTAGTTGCAGGTGAAGATTGGAGACCGTTCCTTGTTGGAACATTATTTACTTGTTGGGATATCATTATATTGCCTTGTTATCTTAATGCATCTATATACTTGGTAAAGGGTGGAAGGCTCGGCCTCTCGCCTAGTGTTTTGTTCCACTCTTGCCGCCCTAGTTTCCGTCATATCGGTGTTATGTTCCCGGATTTTGCGTTCCTTACGCGGTTGGGTGATAATGGGAACCCCTTGATAGTTCGCCTTGATTAAAGCTTTTCCAGCAATGCCCAACCTTGGTTTTACCATTTGCCACCTAGCCTCTTTTTCCCTTGGGTTTCCGGAGCCCGAGGGTCATCTTATTTAAACCCCCCCCCCGGGCCAGTGCGCTTCAGAGTGTTGGTCCGAACTAGAGTCCTGTGCAGCGCCCCCTCAGGGAAACTCGAGGTTTGGTTTTAGTTGTATGGAGAGCTCATCTGAGTGTGCCCTGAGAACAAGATATGTGCAGCTCCTATCAGGATTTGTCGGCACATTCGGGTGGTGTTGCTGGATTTGTTTTAACTTGTCGAAGTGTCTTGTAGAACCGGGATACCGAGTCTGATCGGAATGTCTCGGGAGAAGGTCTATTCCTTCGTTGACTGTGAGAGCTTGTCATGGGCTAAGTTGGGAGTCCCCTTCAGGGATTTGAACTTTCGAAAGCCTTGCCCGCGGTTATGGGCAGATGGGAATTTGTTAATGTCCGGTTGTAGATAACTTGAACCTTAACTTAATTAAAATGAATCAACTGTGTGAGTTACCGTGATGGTCTCTTCTCGGCGGAGTCCGGGAAGCGAACACGGTGTTGGAGTAATGCTTGTCGCAGGTTGTTCTCTAGTTATTCATTCGCGCTTTGCCTTCTCTTCTCGCTCTCTTTTGCGAACAGGTTAGCCACCATATATGCTAGTCGCTTGCTGCAGCTCCACATATTTTACCTTGCCTTACCTATAAGCTTAAATAGTCTTGATCGCAAGGGTGCGAGATTGCTGAGTCCTTGTGGCTCACAGGTTACTTCCAAACCAGATGCAGGGCCCGATGACTCCGTTCCAGATGATGCGCTTGAGCTCAAGTGGGAGTTCGACGAGGACTCACACCGTTACTATGTGTATTTCCCTGATGATCAGTAGTGGTGCCCAGTTGGGGCGATCGGGACCGTGTCACATGTTGGGTTGCTCTTTTATTTTGGCGCTGTAGTCGGGCCATGAGTGTTTGAATGATGTAATGCTATTTATGTACTTTGATTGACGTGGCGAGTGTAAGCCAACTATGTACCTTCCCCTTTTATTATCTATATTACATGGGATGTTGTGAAGAATGCCTAACTTGCGATATTGCTTTCAATGCGGTTATGCCTCTAAGTCGTGCCTCGACACGTAGGAGATATAGCCGCATTGAGGGCTTTACAAGTTGGTAATCAGAGCCTTCCCCGACCTTAGGAGCCCCCACTGATTGATCATTTTTAGCAGCCGTTGTTGAGTCTAGAAAATGTTTTGAGTCTTTTAGGAATTATATATCAGAGAGTTTAGGAATTCTTTTTACTCCCCAGTCTCTTCATCTCTCTGGTAAGGCATCCTGACATAGAGTTTTGACTCTTCTCTTCTCAAATTTCACTAAAAAAAAATTTTAGGATCACGCGGGTATCTTGGAATCGTTCCGATGGTTTTGTGACGAGAACATTGTTCTTGGTGCCTCTTGTCTTTAGGGGTTGTGGCAGTGTCCCGGGGAGTTGAGCTCCGAGGTGTTGTCGTCACAATTTTATCGTTGCAGTTCTGCAATACCTGAGTTTAGTACGCCGACATCGAAAATCTCTTTTATGCAGTTCGTTGGTGAGATAACCTCGACGCCACCTAGTACTGGGGCAGGAGTTCGGGAGTATTGCCATAACTTGTATAACATATGCTTTCCGAAGGTTGAGGTAGATGGTTTCCGAAGTTTTTCTCGGTTATGTGTTGAAGGATGGATACAGCTAGATGTAGGATTTGCTAGTTTTGGGTGAGATATTATGCTTCCCCTGTATCCCCAACACCTGATTGCATAACCGGAAAGGTTCAGGAGTTTCATAGGTGGGAATTCTTGTAGCTCTAGTTCTTCTTCCACGGATATTTGGTGTGAGATTGGGATTTCTTACCGAGTATTCGTTCTTGCTACGTACCTTGTTGATTATTCCTCTACCTAAATTCTAAGTGGCTTCTCAATTTATGGATATGTGACCATTTCAAGTGGAATGCATTCGTTCATTTTGTTCAGATGTGAAGACTATATGTTGCAATTTCATTCCGTTGGATTCAGCTTCAATATTTGTCTATCAATGTGCTAACGGTTGTCACCCTCTTCAGGATGGCTCCCGCTAAGAGCGGCAATCAAAATCAGAATCAAAATCAGGATCCGCCACCACCTCCACCTCCTCCGGAGGCATGGCAAGCTGTGATGGCCGCAACCAATGCAAACACGAAGTTGATCATGCAAATTCTTCAAGAGTGCAATCAAGAAAACCAAGGCAACCAAGGCAACAATCAGAATCACTTTAATACACTCAACCAGTTCCTTGCAAATCAGCCAAAGACTTTCAGCAATTGTGTTGAGGTAACTGATGCTGACGATTGGCTTGTGGACTTGTGCAAGCATTTCGAGTGTAGTAACGTCAGGACTGAGGACTTTGTCAAGTTCGCTTCCGTCCAACTCAAAGACCAAGCTGCAGTGTGGTTCCAGCAGTACAAAGATTCCACAGGAGGCCGTGTGATTACCTGGGATGAATTCCGTCAAGATTTCAAAGCTCACCATATTCCTGAGAGCGTGGTTGAAAGCAAGCGTGAGGAATTCCGCAACCTGAAGCAAGGCTCTTTGTCTGTCTATGACTATAACAAGTTGTTTCAGAAGCTCGTCCGTTTTGCTAAGCAGGACGTCCCTGACGAGAAGAGCATGATATACCAGTTCAGGGGTGGTCTCAGAGAAGAAATCCAGCTAGCTCTTGTTCTCTTTGAGCCCTTGAGGTACGATGAGTTCTACAACATGGCATTGAAGCAAGAGGCTGCTCAACTGAGGTGTGATGCTTCCAAGAAGCGAGTTAGAGAGGCTACTCCTTCTTCCTCTACTCAAGTGACCAAGCAGCAGAAGTATTGGCTTCCTCCTCCTCCGCTCCGTCAGCCGTATCAGAAGAGCAAAGGTGGCAGTGGATCTTCCCACCCACCCAACCCTGGCTTTCAGAACAAGACTTCGTCTCAAGCTCCAAGATCGAGTGCTCCGTATCACCGTCCGCTTTCAGAGGTCACGTGCAACAAGTGCCAACAAAAGGGTCACTATGCCAACAAATGCTTCAACCAGAGGCGTCTCCCTCCTCCTCCTCCTGTGAGATCAGCAAGTACAGCTGTGTTCAAGCATAACCCCAAGCACGCCAAGGTCAACTTGATGAATGCAGCTCAGGCAGAGAACTCGTCAGATGTCATCATGGGTAACCTTCCTGTTAACGATGTTCCTGCAAAAGTTCTTTTTGACACTGGTGCATCGCATTGTTTCATTTCCAAACCTTTTGCATCGAAGTATGAGTGCGATTATCAGTATCTACAAAATTCTTTGCAAATCGTGTCACCGGGCAAGCAAATGACAGCTAATTTCTGCGTCACGGATATTACTATCACGTTGGGCAACTACAAATTTCTAGCTTCTCCTATTGTTCTGGGTGACTCGGATATTGATCTTATTCTCGGGATGGATTGGCTTTCTAAGCACAAGGCGCATCTTGATTGTGCAGACAGGCAGATTCGATTGACTCATTCGTCTGAGGATGTAATTGTCTTTGCCGCTCGTGATGATACCATCCGTCTGTTTTCTCTCAATGAGAAGGGTGAACTGGATGCTATCTCTCAAATCCCAGTTGTTTGCGAATATCAAGACGTCTTTCCAGAAGAGCTTCCAGGAATGCCTCCGCACCGGCCAGTTGAATTCGTCATCGATCTTGAGCCTGGCACGGAACCGGTTTGCAAGCGTCCTTACAAGCTCGGACCTGAAGAGTTGAAGGAGCTGAAGAAGCAACTCGATATTCAAGAGCGAATGGGTCTCATCCGACCTAGTTCCTCTCCGTGGGGTTGTGGTGTTCTTTTTGTGAAGAAGAAGGATGGAACGGACCGACTTTGTGTTGACTACCGTCCATTGAACAAGAAGACTATCCAGAATAAGTACCCACTTCCCAACATCAATGAGCTGTTCGAACAACTCAAAGGTGCCCAAGTATTCTCCAAGCTTGATCTCCGTATGGGTTATCATCAGATTCGTATCCGTGAGCAAGATATTCCCAAGACGGCTTTCAGGACAAGCTATGGTTCATATGAATACACTGTCATGTCTTTTGGCCTCGTCAACGCTCCTCCGAATTTCTCTCGCATGATGAACTTCATCTTCAACGCCTACACCAATGACTTTGTTTTGGTCTATCTCGATGACATTCTGGTCTTTTTGAAGAACAAGGAAGATCATGCCAAGCACTTGCGTTTGGTACTCAATAAGCTCAGGGAACACCAGTTCTACGCCAAGTTCTCAAAGTGCGAATTTTGGCTCGATGAGGTTCTTTATCTTGGGCATATCATCTCTACCAAGGGCATTGCGGTGAATCCTGAGAAGGTGTCTGCAATTTTGAATTGGAAACCACCTCAGAACGTGAAGCAACTCCGTAGCTTCCTCGGTCTCCCAAGCTATTGTAGAAGATTCGTTGAAAACTTTTCTAAGATCGCGAAGCCTCTCTCAAATCTTCTCCAGAAGCACGTCAAGTACGTTTGGTTTCCAGAATGTGACACCGCTTTCAACACTTTGAAAGAGAAATTGGTCACTGCTCCAGTTCTGACTCCTCCTGATGAATCCAAACCGTACGAGGTCTTTTGCGATGCTTCTCTCCAAGGTCTCGGTGCAGTGTTGATGCAAGAGAAGAAAGTTGTGGCTTATACCTCTCGCCAGTTGAAGCCCAACGAGAAGAACTACCCCACTCATGACCTCGAGTTGGCGGCAGTTGTGCATGCTCTTTTGACTTGGAGACATCTCTTATTGGGAAGAAAAGTGGACATCTTCACTGACCACAAGAGTCTCAAGTACATCTTCACTCAGCCTAATCTCAACCTCAGGCAGACTCGATGGGTTGAAATGATTCAAGAGTATAATCCAAGTATCGAGTATACTCCAGGCAAGGCCAATGTGATTGCTGACGGATTGAGTAGGAAGGCTTATTGCAACAGTTTGATTCTCAACCTTATCAACCCGAGCTTTGTGAAGCTTTCCGCAAACTTAATCTGCAAGTTGTTCCTCGAGGTTTCCTCGCCAACCTTCAAGTCTCTCCTACCTTGGAAGACCAGATTCGCCAAGCCCAACTTCTTGATGCTATGGTGAAGAAGGTGAAGATTGGGATTGCCAAGAGTCAACCCAAGTACAAGTGCTACCGCCTTGATGACAAGGATACTCTCTTCTTTGAGGATCGTATTGTTGTGCCCAAAGGTGACCTTCGTAAAGTGATCATGAATGAGGCTCACAATTCTCTCCTCTTCATCCACCCTGGGAGCACGAAGATGTATCAGGACCTCAAGTAGGCTTACTGGTGGACTCAAATGAAGCGCGAGATTGCTCAGTTCGTGAATGAATGTGATGTCTGTAGAAGAGTGAAGGCAGAACACCAAAGGCCAGCAGGTCTCCTCCAACCTCTTGCCATTCAAGAATGGAAGTTTGACCACATTGAGATGGACTTCGTGACTGGGTTTCCAAAGTCCAAGCGTGGCAATGATGCTATATTCGTTGTCATCGACAAACTCACTAAAGTGGCACACTTTCTGCCTGTCAAAGAGTCAATCACTTCAGCTCAATTGGCGGAGCTCTATACCTCTCGGATTGTCTCTCTGCACGGTATTCCACAAGTGATCTCTTCAGACTGTGGCAGCATTTTTACCTCCATGTTTTGGGATTCTTTTCAGAAGGCTATGGGCACCAACATCCGCTTCAGCACAGCTTTCCATCCTCAAACTAGCGGTCAAGTCGAGCGTGTCAATCAGATTCTTGAAGATATGCTCAGGGCTTGTGTGATCTCCTTCGGCATGAAGTGGGAGGATTGTCTTCCTTATGCTGAATTCTCCTACAACAACAGTTTTCAAGCAAGTTCGGGAAAGGCCCCATTTGAAATTTTGTATGGCAGGAAGTGCCGTACCCCTCTCAACTGGTCTAAAACCAGTGAACGTCACCTTCTCGGTAATGACTTAATCACAGAGGCAGAGGAAATGTGCAAAGTCATTCGAGATAACCTCAAAGAAGCCCAATCCCGCCAGAAGAGCTACTATGATAGTAAGCACCGTGATTTGGCCTTCGAGATCGGAGATCATGTTTACCTCCGCGTCTCTCCTATGAAAGGTACTCGACGCTTCGGTATCAAAGGGAAGCTTGCCCCTAGATACGTGGGACCTTTCAAGATCGTCAGCAAGAGAGGCGATCTCGCCTATCAACTCGAGCTTCCTTCAAACTTTGCAAATGTGCATGACGTGTTCCATGTCTCTCAGCTCCGCAAGTGCTTCAAGACTCCTGACCGCACCGTCAACTTCGAAGACATTGAGCTCCAAGAAGATCTCTCTTATCGTGAGCACCCCATTGCTATTCTTGAAGAGACTGAACGCAAGACTCGCAACAAGTCAATCAAATTCCTCAAAGTCAAGTGGTCACACCATTCCGACCGTGAAGCTACCTGGGAACGTGAGGATCACCTCCGTTCTGAATACCCGGCGTTCTTTCAGTCCTAGATCTCGGGACGAGATCCTTTCATAGTGGTGGAGTGTTGTAACACCCCGGATATGATTTACCTAATATATAATCCAACTCTTGCAGTTTCTGGCGTTAAGTTATTATATTTTCTCGGGTTCGGGTTTTTGTCTCCGTGTGTTGTTATCGTTGTCATGCATCTCATATCATTTCATCATGTGCATTGCATTTGCATACGTGTTCGTCTCATGCATTCGAGCATTTTCCCCGTTGTCCGTTTTGCATTCCGGCGCTCCGTTCACCTCCGTTGGTCATTTCTACCTTTCTTTCTTGTGTGGGGATTAAACATTTCTGGATTGGACCGAGACTTGCCAAGCGGCCTTGGTTTACTACCGGTGGACCGCTTGTCAAGTTTCGTACCATTTGGACTTCGTTCGATGCTCCAACGGTTAATGGAGGGACCGAGAAGGCCTCGTATGTGTTGCAGCCCAACACCCCTCCATTTTGGCCCAAAACCCACCAAAACCCTCTTCATCATCTAGAGCATTCGATCACGATCGCGTGGCCGAAAACCGCACCTCATTTGGACACTCCTAACTCCCTCTATGCCTATATAAAGACCCCCTCCAAAAATTCTCGTTCTCCTCCCCCAAAACCCTAGATCCACCTCTTTCCGCGCGGCCGGACACGTCCGCCGCCGCCCGCGACGAACCACCGAGCGCCACGTGTCCCTGCCAGACCCTGCGCGCCGCCGGCCCGTCGAGCCCGCAGCCGGCCCCCGAGCCCATCGCCAGGCGCGCCGCCTCGTCCCTTCGCCCACGCCGGCGAGCTCCCCACTCCGGCCGCCGCACGCCATCGCCGGCCTCGCCGCTCCGGTGAGGCACCGCCGCACCGACGCCGCGGCCGCGCCGCCGCACGCCCCGGCGAGCTCCTCCTCGCCGTCCGGCCCTCTCCGGCCGCCCTCCCTCCTCGCCCGGATCCGCCGGCCGCCGTCGCCTTCGTCAAGTCCGACGACGAATCCGTCCATCCTCGGGAGTCGCGCCGCGCTGCTACAGTAACCGGGCCGGATCTGGATCTGGAATTGCTTCGGTTGACTTTTTGCCCCGAAACCCTAATTATTTTGCTATGTTCGTCACATCGTATCTACGCATCCGTAGCTCCATTTTGGGCATATAGTATATCAAAATGATCGTCTCAGAGAGAACATCATTTCATCTCACTGCATCATTTTCATTTGAGTTCATCTTGATGCCCGAAATGCTGTCGGAAGAGTGCTATTTGAGATAATTGTCAGATCTGCTGCTCCAAGTAGATATTTGTCATTTTTGCCATGATTAATGTGTGCATGATATGTCCCTGAGCTCTACATGTGTTTTCTTATATGTTTTGCCATCTTTCCAGAGGTGGAACCCATGTATTTTTGTGATGTGTGTGGTGACTAGCACAAGCTTGCAAAGTGGTGCATTCGTTAATGCTGATTTCAGCGACTTAGCAATTCCACAGTCCTTGATCTGTTTATATCAATATGCCATATGTTCATGTTGTTTCCTAGTGATCCGTGCCTCTTTTGAGGATGATCAGTAAGGATGTTTTGTTAATCTTGCATTTATCTATCGATCCATGTCTTTGTTTGCAGTTATGGAGCACCCTAGCTTGACTCAATCGAGCTCTACTTTTGCTATTTCGTGAATCTGGGTAGATTGTCTACTTGTTAGCGATTTTGCCGAGGATGTTGTAGTTGATCCGTGCATGCTATGTTATTGTTCTTGCCATGTCTAGCTTGTAAAATGTGTATTCTTGATGGGTGTATGCTTAGATTGTCATGACTTGCTCCGTAGTGAGTGCATGCCTACTTGATATCTGTTTTTGCATGCTCCAGTTTTTTCACTAAGTGTGTGATCTGATTATGGTTTTGCCATGTTCACATGCTTGCAAATGTATTTTCTGATCCCTTTTGGCTCAAGGTCACTACGGGACTTTTGTTAAGCTCTTTGAGTAGCTCCATGCCATGCTTTACTTTGCCATGTTCAGGCCTTCTAGCATATAGTTTTCATGCTCCAAAGTGTGCTACCTGATCTGAAATTCCAGACAACTGTTAATTTCACTAAGTCTGAAATCTGTTTACCAAATGCACTTTTGCCATGCTTGTTTGAACCTGTTAATAGATGAATTGGCCATAGCTCAGTGTTCATATTTTGTTAAGCATCATGAATGGATCCCTACCATGTATTTTGTTGTCATGTTTGGGTGCTGTAGCATGTCTAACTTGTTGCATTTAGATGGCTACTTGCTGTATATCGCAGACCGTTGTCATGTTTGAATTGCTTGCCATTTCCAAACCGTGACTCCGATTAGATATTTGTCATTTTTGCCATGATTAATGTGTGCATGATATGTTCCTGAGCTCTACATGTGTTTTGTTGTATGTTTTGCCATCTTTCCATAGGTGCAACCCATGTATTTTTGTGATGTGTGTGGTGACTAGCACAAGCTTGCAAAGTGGTGCATTCGTTAATGCTGATTTCAGGGACTTAGCAATTCCACTAAGTCCTTGATCTGTTTATATCAATATGCCATATGTTCATGTTGTTTCCTAGTGATTCGTGCCTCTTTTGAGGATGATCAGTAAGGATGTTTTGTTAATCTTGTAGTGCTCTATCCATCCGTGTCTTTGTTTGCAGTTATGGAGCACCCTAGCTTGAGTCAATCGAGCTCTACTTTTGCTATTTCGTGAATCTGGGCAGATTGTCTACTTGTTAGCGATTTTGCCAAGGATGTTGTAGTTGATCCGTGCATGCTATGTTATTGTTCTTGCCATGTCTAGCTTGTAATATGTGTATTCTTGATGGGTGTATTCTTATATTGTCATGACTTGCTCCGTAGTGAGTGCATCGAGCTCGTAAACATGCCTACTTGATATATGTTTTTGCATGCTCCAATTTTTTCACTAAGTCTGTGATCTGATTATGGTTTTGCCATGTTCACATGCTTGCAAATGTATTTTCTGATCCCTTTTGGCTCAAGGTCACTAAGGGACTTTTGGTAAG